>NW_006442484.1:18139124-18146182 GCF_000325575.1 Pteropus alecto
AAAAAAAAAAAAAAAAAGTTTCATAGTCCAAGAGATCTTGTTTCTTGGTGAATTTCCCAACCACTCTCGCCATAAGAAATATCAGAATCGGTGGGGAGAACGGAAACATTGAGTCATGCCTACTACACATAGAATTCATGTACTCTGGCTACAAGGCTCATTTTTAAGGCCCAGAGCAAAAGCTCAAGTCTAAAAAACTGCCAGAACTTGGTAATGGCTAATTCAGAAAAGACATTTGCCCTGCTCCCATATTCCCTATGACAAATATCTATTAAAAGTCAGTAGTTGATTTATTTAGGAAAGATAAATCAGAAACCCAAATAAAATGTTTGCAGAATGTCGGAGACGCAAAAGGCTGAAATAATTACTTAAAGATAACTGCTTGGGATTTGACCAGAAATCAATTTATTAGCTTTTAACATCATCACTTTTATATAAAGAAGGAAAATAAAACATGATGAAAAGAATGGAAATTTTATGGGAACAAATAAATAACAGAGTAAAGCTGCATAATATTCAATATATTTTAGGGGCAATTATCAAATGTTGATATGAATTCAGCTTGTTAATCGCATGTCTGAATTCAGTGTGTGAAATACTGAAGGTATTTAAGAACCACAAAATTGGGGGATGATTTCCAAGTATTAATAAGTAGTGGTCAAGCAATTTAGGGATGATGAATATTACCGAATTCTTCAGACAAATATGTATATCACTCAGCAAATGTAAATTAAAAATCATAGTTTTAAAGCAACCTTCCTTTGCTATTTCTTTTGTAGCAATTTCTACATGTAAATTTTTGATTAATTTTTAAATAAAATGATGTTTGCAAACATCGTATTAACCAATTTGTGAAATATCAATTGTATTATCCATACAGGTGATTTCGCAAAACTTTCACTTCCTTTTTTTACCTACTGTTTTATGTACATAAAATGTTTATGTACTGCTATTCTTCAATTTGGTTCTTTACTTCTCTTGAGGTATTAAAGAATTAAACCTCTGGAGACAATTCTAGCTACGCAGTCGAACCTCAACATACCACCTACCTTTTGATTGTATGCAGGTACACATGATCAAACCATTCTCAGGTTTTTAAGGACAAGGATTGTGGTCCTACTTTCCTTGTATCTCCAAAAGCACAAAGCAATTAAACGGTATACCTGAGGCAGTCAATAATACTCACTTGACTGAGTCTACTAATTTTCTTCCCTGTTGACCCATGTAATGATCCTTCTTTGACTGATTTCATTTATTTATTTATTTATTTATTTATTTAGGTCACAGGGCTCTTTCAATTCTAACTAATCAATCTTTAAACCAGTTAAGAATCAACACTGTATATGGCTATTTTTCCATTGATTTTAGCCAGTTTCCAAATATTTAATAAACCTGGTTTCAAGATGCCGTCCATAGCAAGGAGTAATGAGAACTGTTACATGTTATAATCTGGGTATTAATGACCATCTGGAGAAGCTGATAGCCCAAGGAAATATCCTATGGTGACTTTGTGATTTCTATTATAGCTCCTTTGTTTTATTTTAATTAAGTAAGCAAAGAAATCTCTTCTCCCACTGTGACTGTCTGAAGAAATAATAGTGCCCTGGGCAACAGGTAAGGACATTTTTAATGAATTGGCTACAAAAATAGGATTTGGTGTTTTAGAACTAATTAACCCAAAAATATAATACATAATATATTACATATAAATATGTGTAAGTACAAATGAAGCAACCTATATCTGATGATAAAACAACTGCAAAAGTATTTTTAATGTATTTTAAGATTTTCTGATGAATCATCTGCAGAATGAAGTGGATAATTACAGAATAAAATAATGTGCATCCTGATACAATATTATATGAGAGCTGTTTGATTATCAATTATAACCAAAGATGTTTTTACAATGATGTGTAGATTATGTGCACCCAATAGTAAAGAGTTATAAAAATATGTATGTTTTCAGTGCCATTATTTGGTTGGTTTATTTAAAATAAATGAATATTGAAAATTCATTTGTCTTTAAAATTTTTTAAATTATGCATTATATATTATAATCAGAGATGAGACATTTCAAAGCATGAAATACAAAGCAAAGTCTTTTGTTTCATAAAACATCAAATGTAAATTAGAAGTAAATAAATTGTTTACTAAAGAGAATAAAGAAATGTTTTGTTTGTTTGTAGGAGCAGAAAGAGAGGTCATGTGAAAGATAAAAGAGGACAAAGACAACAAGGATTGAAAAAAGGCACTAAATAATGTTTAGTACATAAGATATGGAAAAACTAGGGAGATAATAAAAAGAAACACTAAATGTGGAAGAAGGATATCATCATATTATTCCACAGATATATAAATAGTCAGAAAAAAAAAATTTGTCATCTTCATCTGAAAGCTCCTGAATTTACGTTTTAAGAGATCATGAAAATGTGTGTTTAAGTTTTTTTCTCCTTCCAGAGTTATTTAAATGAATTCTCATTAATCTTTTCTTACTGTGCAGAATATAATTATTTCTGTTTCTGTTTTACATTTGAAGAAATATGTTTATGGTCTGTTTTGATGTAAAATATTGCTGTTTTTCAGTAAATATGATTTGGGAATAAAGATGAGACAACATGGCTTCATTTACCAAAACACAGACAGGACTGTAAATTTGATAGGCAAAAACAAAAAAAAAAAAACAAAAAAAAACACAAAAAAAAATGCTATTTTTTTGTGTAAGTTTTGTGTATGTAAACCAAAGTGATAGATGATAAAAGTGAGCAGTATGTCTTTTATCCTGCTCTCATTTCTAAATATATATATATATAACTTTGTGAAAATATATTGATTTTAATGTATGAGAGGAATAAAACATTTTAATTAATGAAAACACTTTAAACAAAAAAAAACACAAAAAAAAATGCTATTTTTTTGTGTAAGTTTTGTGTATGTAAACCAAAGTGATAGATGATAAAAGTGAGCAGTATGTCTTTTATCCTGCTCTCATTTCTAAATATATATATATATAACTTTGTGAAAATATATTGATTTTAATGTATGAGAGGAATAAAACATTTTAATTAATGAAAACACTTTAAAACAATTGTTATATCACAAAGAAAATTAGCAGCAATTACTTAAAACTATGTACAAGTGAGAATGTTAATACTTACTAAATATTGGTTTACTTTTGGAAAACTTCACACACATTTTATTTTTTCTCTCATTGATAAATATTTTGGAATTTTACATTTCGAATACATTTTGAACAAATGGCGCATTTATATTATTTGACTGTTATTTTTGGGAACCACTAAAAGTTACCTGGTGTCAAGTATAGAAACTTGTCATAATTTCTACAGAAAAAATGTATGTTCTGGAAAGATACAGAAGATTTGGTACATGATACACTGAAAAGGGAAATTATGAAGATACTCCTATGATTCATTGTCACATTGCTTATAATTGCAGAATATTGGAAATAATCTAGATGCCCAAACACTGGAAAGTGGTCTATTAAACAATAAACACAATGTAAATGCAGCTGTTAAGATGGATGAGGAAGATCTCTATGAACTAATAGAAAGTAATTTCCATGGTATACTACTAAGTAAAAAAATAAAAATACAAAAAAGACTTTATAGAATATTAATTGTCATGTGAGACAGAAAGAGAAATAAAAATATATACATTCATCTGCTTTTTGGTGAAAAAAATTAAAAGAACAAGAAAAGTTTGATAAGAATGAATGAGTTCATTTACCTACAGGTGATAAGAACGGCTTGGAAAAAAAGAAGAGTGAGGACATAGTAGAACTGTTATGTAGCTAGTCAGACATGAGCAACAAAGGGAGCAAAGGAATAGGAGCCCAGCCCAGAGACTGCCCAAAGAACACTCTATTGGTAGTTAGAAAATCCCTCCTACATCCCCAGAGACAAAGGACAGGAGGGTCATAGTTTTAGCTGGCCTAATCTGGCCATGGATAGCCTGCACAGAAGGTAATTATAATACTATGTTTATGCCTGAAGTTCATGAATCTAATTATAAAGGACTGAATTCTGGGTATGCACATGTGCACTAAACAGGGAGTTATTTAGCAGCCAGGTGTCAATCAAAACGACCACTTGTCAATCACCTAGGAATGCCTTTGGAACTATTTCACTTGCCAATCACCTAGGAATGCCTTTGGCCCAAATATAAAGCAGACGTTCCCATTTCTGAGCCCTCTCTTTTTGCCCTTTTGTAGCCATTTTGGCCCCTTTGTGTTGGTTATAGAGCTAGGACCATGTGTCTCCTTGGGGTATTTTTTGCCTTTCTAAAATATGTTTTTAATAAAACTATTAAATCTGCGATTCTTCACTGTGTCATTTGAGGAAGAACCAGGGGAAAATGCTAACTACACATCTGCACCGCTGTTATCCCCCTGCCGTTGGGGTGACACCAAACTTTGATTGGCCCCAATGGTGACAGAATGGATGATGTGAGAGTGCAACTTCTTTGAGTATACTTTTGTGGTATGACTTTTGAGACCAAGTAAATATTTCACATACTCAAAAAAATTAAAAAATTAAAAATTTAAATCAATAGTTCTATGAAAGAATTGAAAAATGAACTACAAACAGTAAATGCAAAGCAAACCAGCTGGTAATGTTATATCAATAATTCCTAGGGTTCATAATTGGCTATGGCAATTTACAATGTTAACATTTGGGAAAGCTGGGTAAAATTTACAAGGAAATTTTTAGTATTATCTTTTCAACTTTCCAACCTTAAAATTATTTAAAATTAAAAATTAAAAGAAAAAAGATAAACAATGGGGTAACTAGTTGTCAGATGTGAGAACAGACCAATAGTATTAAATCTCCAGATCCTAGTACATAATGGGATAATATTAAGACAGCACAATAGCAAAAGAATGGTCAACTTGGGCCTCCGCCATCACAGAGGAAAAATTCTGAGTATAGCCTGATTAAATGTGAAAGAAAGTTTCAAACAGCAGACATTGTAACTTTATATTTTAAAATGTAAAATGCTAAGATTGAATAAGTGTGTGCCATATTTACTTTTTTCAAGACACTTTTCTTTATTTTTCTTTATGTTAATTTTTTTCAATTGCAGTTAATATTTACTATTATATTAGTTTCAGGTGTACATCATAGCGCTTAAACATTTATATAATTTACAGAGCGATCCCCCTTCCAAGTCTACTACCTACTGGCACCATACATAGTTGTTACAGTTATTACTGACTAGATTCTATGTGCTGTATTTCAACTACCCTCCCATTTGGCAACCATTAGTTTATTGCCTGTATCTATGAATTTGTTTCTGTTTTGTATGTTCATTTATTCTGTTCTTAAATTCCACATGTAAGTAAAATTGTATGGTATTATGTTTCTCTGACTTATTTCACTTAGCATAATGACTTCTAGGTACATCCATGTTGTTGCAAATAGAAAGATTTCATTTTTTATGGCTGAGTAATATTCCATTGTGTATGTGTACTAAATCTTCTTTATCCAATCACTTATTGATGGACACTTAAGTTGCTTCCATATCTTTCCCAAGATACTATTAAAAATTGTCTTTACTGAAAAGCAAAGGATAATGACATTTTAGTTTCAAAACTATCAATACTACATAATTTAATAGCCTGAATTGAGACCAAAAAACTTAGATTTATTTATTAGATATTTATAACATAACGAGTTGTAAATATTTAGCACATATACTTATGTGCATTGTTGGTAACTATGGATTTTGTTGGCAACTATGGGTTGAGGCAGATTAGGATAATTAGCCCCTGGAGCTAGAGTTTGACATTAGAGTTTGAAGCAGACATTGCAGATCTCTAGAAATGTCTGCTAAGCTACAAGGGAAGTAGAAAAAATATGAAAGACACATGGACTCTGAAAGTCTTCATGGCTGACTTCAGAAATCGACAAAACAAAATGAAACAAATTAATCCAGAGGAGATGGGAGGCAATTAGTGTCCCCATCTGGGAGACCAACAAATCAGAAGTAAGTGTGTACATCATGATCCAGACAGACAAGATGCAAAGATATTAAGCATACTCCCCAGACCATAATCCTTTAAAGTACAGTTACCTAATAATTATGCAATAAATATATCATCTTTATTACACTAACATGGGCTTCTCTTTCTTTTTGTATCTTATTTTGTTTTAATTTTCTATTTTTAAGAAAGTTTTATGATAAACATTGTCATATATAATATATAAATGAATATACACATAAAAAAGTTACTGAAAAATTTTGTATTGTTCAATGTGTATAAAGTTTCAGTTATGTAAGATGAATAAGTCCTAGAGATCTGCTGTATAATGTCACGCCTATACTTAACAATACTTTATTGTGAACTTAAAAATTTCTTAAGAGGGTAGATTTCAAGTTGTGTGTTCTTACCACAATAAAAATAAGTAAGTAAGTAAGTAAATAAATAAATAAATAAATAATAAGAGGTTGTGTCAAAAAGAAATATTGGTGATATCAAATGCTCTATTTCTTGTTCTATTTCTATTTGGTAAACTATATTTATTAATGTTTACATTTGAACATATGCAGATTACATTTTGATTACAAAAAGGGAAAATTTGTTTAGAAGTTCTCCAAATCAGATATGGGTCAAATCAGATGTAAGAGCTATTATGCATAGTAGTGATCATCGAGGTAAGTTTGTCTGACCTAGGGGCTTGTCAGGTCTACATTTTCCTTCCTACCTAGACACACAAAGCTATGAGCACTGTTTAAGAATTAGAACAAAAAAAGATAATATCAGTGAACTGTTCTATGACCTCCGGCTTCTGGCATTTTAATACTTACATGTTCCGGAACTGAGAGTGGTAGTCAGAAGTTGATATTTAGTCATTCTTTGTATAAAGAAGCTTTCCTCAAAGGAAAAAAGAAAAGAAAAAAGAAAGAAAGGAAGGAAGGAAAGAAGGAAGGAAGGAAGGAAAGAAAGAAAGAAAGAAGGAAGGAAGGAAGGAAGGAAGGATGAATAGTTGAGAGAATCAAGGGAAAAGTATGATGACAGAGCATGGGCCAACCTGGCAAAT
>NW_006442484.1:18146254-18155820 GCF_000325575.1 Pteropus alecto
AGGAAGGAAGGAAGGAAGGAAGGAAGGAAGGAAGGAAGGAAGGAAGGAAGGAAGGAAGGAAGGAAGGAAGGAAGGAAGGAAAAAAGAAAGAAAAAGAGTAACATTTGAGAATCAATAAATCAATTTCAGCTTACATACTACTTTGGACAGTCTAATGATTCTTTCTAGTAACATGGCTAAGAAAGAGTTAATAATAAAAAGTAATATTCTTAATAAATGCAGCATATCTAATACATTTCTGAGTAGTGTCCTAAATTTCTAGAAACCATATCCAATTCTATATGTCATGTATTAACAAGATTTTATTTATGCATGTACCTCAAGTCCATAATCAAGATGATCAGGAAAACCTTTATAGGACTGCAAGTTAAAAACAAACAAACAAACAAACAAACAAACAAAACCTTAAAACAGCATTTAAAAGTCCTTTTCTGATTGACCAGTGGGCATCACAACACAGATATTTTCTTCCTTATACCTGTATACTACACCATGGGCACTACTTCTCCATCTTTCCTCTAAGCAGTCATTCTAGACATAGCTCCTGCCTTAACACAGTCTTGCTCAGGGGCCACAGCCTTACCTGTTTGCACTACATCCCATTTTTCAAAGTAAGTTAAAAACTCTCTATCTACAATATAGTCTAAGTAGAATTGCATTTGTCACCATCAACAAATGGTGAATGTAGATCCATTAGTAAAGCTCAAAACTATTTCTCTATCTGTCTAGAGGAAAACTTCATTATTGTAATCTCACTAAGAGTGTAGTCAAAAACGGAAAATACTAAAATAATGACACTGTAACTGAAATTGGAGACATTGCTTTTCTTAAGAAATGGGAATTTAGAGGGTAGCAAAAAGTATATAGTCGATATTACTGTAATGGTTATGTGTAATGCCAGATGGTTGCTAGAGTAATTGAAGGAATCACTTCATAAACTATATAAATGCCTAACCGATTTTAAAAATTAAATTAAAAAAGAAAATAAATAAATAAATAAATAAATGATACCATTATCTACAAAAGAGAATATAATAAAAAAATCTCCATGTGAAAATGAAAACTTAACAATTACATACTCAAAATTTAAACAAAATGAAAGAAAAACCAAAGAGATAATCTCTGTATTAGTATGAAAGGTGTCTGTTCTTTTTCACAGACACCTTTCTAATCCTTCTCACCTTTGCACATTTTCCTTTCTCTACTGTTTTTATACATTTTGTGGACAAGTCTCTCGTCCCTACGTATTAATAGACTTTTCAAGGCAGGCACATGGCTTTATCACCACCTTATTGCAAAACACACACATACAGACAAATGTTACTCAACTTAAAAAAGTGTATTTAAATCTAAATGTTGATCTTTAATTTGATTACTTTCCTGCCATTCAGACTTATGAACTCTCTTTTTCTAGGTTTGATCATGTCCTGGCTGTTAGGAAGGTCCCAGGCAACTTTTAGAGGAGAATAGCATCAGCCTCTCTGTTTTCATTTTTTTTCTTTCTTTCACTTTCTCAGACTAGAAATGTGGTCTTGCCAGTTCCCACTGTCAAGGACTCCAGGTCTCCTACTGATGCGATTATTGTTCCTATTGTTTCTAGATCAAAACCTCATTTCAATTCAGGCATTTCCCCCAATATAAGGGCATTTATTTAGCCTTAAAACACAAATCTCATACAGAATTTTACATAACATAATATTGAAATAAATAACAGTTTGTCATCTGACTGTTTATATTTCTAATGAGACATCTCAAAAGGGGAAAGTTAATGGGAGTAACTTTAAGTTAAGTATATTGCCTTACTTGATTTCTAATGAGTTGGGAATATTTTGAATTTGTTTTCTAGGAAAATTACCATCTCCAAATGTAAATTATTAAATGGTGGTGATTTATCTGCTGTTGCTAAGCTTTTCAGCATTTATTTAATATAATTATTTTTCAAAAGTTTGAGTAAAAAATACTCTTGTATAAGGTTCATAGTAACATCAGAAGAAAGGTTTGTAAAGAAATATTTATTATACCCCAGTGAGATATTTACATTGATAAAAATTAGTACATATTTTGAGTCCGAAATATTCACTATCTTATCCTAGTGTCACCAGTTACTCTGGTTAAAATTTCAGACATACAGCTTTGTCAGCCCGCATAGTCACAATAGAAGTATCCATATTTAAAAATCTAAGAATTTTCTGGCAACCAGTATGAACAGATTGCTAATTTTTTTCATCCCCAAAGAATCTGCATCATTCATATGATATGTCAAAAAGTATGATTTTCAAAGTCATCTAATTTCTGTTCTCATTTTCTAGTGTTAATAGATAAAATGTTATTTGTTTATTTTGTGAGTTCCCTTCCAACAGTGAACAGATTTCTCATATTTGCACATTAAATAGCGAGAACAGAACACATTTCATACAGTAATACTGGACTTAATGATCACATGCTCTGTTGCCTCAACACGAGCAGTCACATTTATTTGCTCTGAACAATGTGCTATAACAGAAAAAGAAATCATTCCGATACCCAATTTATCTTATCATGAATTGTTTCTTCTTCTCCAACACCATGTTTTAATGTGAAATTTGGTGGCCTCAGATTAAACTTTTTTTCCCCAACTACCATCTTTTTCTTATCTCCCATAGATAGTGGATAAGGTTGTGAAACTAGCACTGCTCCAAGTCTTTGTACATTCTTACTCACCAACCATATGACTTTAGGTAAGCCACTTCGTCTCTCTGAGCCTGAACATCCACATATGGATTGTGTACAATGACTACATCTACCTATGTATTTATTATAAAGGCTAAAAAGAAAATATATGAAAGTAATTTATAAAATGTTAAGTGACATATACGTGCAATTCAAGGATATAACAAGTATGATAGGAGTAAGCCACACAACTAGAGAGATCCTCCAGACTTTATCTTGGAATACAACAAGAATTTGAGACAGTATCATCTGCTTGTGTTCATTCACCAAACAAAAGTAACAAATATCAGAGGAGTGACATCAGCAACATGAATGGAAAAGACATCTTTTGCTTGTATCCTTCCCTTAATAACAAGAAACTGACATCTCCCCATGGATAAAAATGATTTTCTGAGAGCTGTAGGACAAGGACTATATACCAAGAGACATGGGAGGAATTATGCACACCCACATGTTGAAAAATAGGCATACATACCTTAGTTTTGGTTGTGGACTCTGCAATGGTTCATGTACCAGCTCTACTTCCTTTCATCTATAGCCTAAAAGTTCCCTGGAAAACACAGTTTTAAATAATCACTCATTAACAAAAGAGCCTTTGTGGCATTCCATAATGGATATTAGATAGGTCACACAAAAAAATCTTAGCGTGTTTAAGGGGATTGAAATCATACCAAGTATCTTTTCAAAACATAATGGTAGTGAATGAGAAGTCAATAACACAAGAAACACTGAAAAAAATCTCAAATATCTGGAGATTAAAAAATTTGCTATGAACAACTAATAGGTTGAAAGAAAAAATTAAATGAAAACTCAAAAAATATTTTGAGACAAATGATAATGGAAACACAAAATACCAAAACATGTAGGATGCAGCAAAAGCAGATGTAAAAGGGAAGTTTATACTAAGAAACACCTATAATAAGAAAAAAGAAAGAACTAAAATAAACAATCTAACTTTACACCCCAAGAATCTAGGGGGGAAAAAAGCTAAGTCCAAAATTAGTAAAAGAAAAATTAAGAAAAAAAAAAAGGACATAGCATAGATCATAGCAGATAACAAATATAAATAAAACAGACCAGAAAACAAAAACAAAATTAAAAAAAATAATAATAAAGCTAAGAACTAGTTTTTTCAAAAGAAAAATAAATTGACTAACCTTTAGCTAGATTAAGAAAAACAAAAGAAAAATGACTCAAAAAATAAAATCGGAAACATAAGAGGAGACATTAGAATACAAAGGATTATAAAAGGCTACTGTGAACAATTGTATGCCGACGAACTGGGTTCCCTAGCAGAATGAGATAAATTACTAGAAATATATACACTACTAAGACTGAATCCTGAAGAAATAGATAATATGAACAAACTAATAATGAGTAGGAGATTGAATTAATAGTCAAATATTCCCCAACAAAGAAATGCTCAAGACCAGATGGTTTCCCAGATTAATTCTACCAATTATTTAAAGAATTTACACCATTCTTATCAAACACTTCCAAAATACTGATATGGAGGGAACAAGTCTAAACCCATTTTATAAGGCCATCATTACCCTGATACGAAAGCCAGAAAAAGGCACCAAAAGAAAACCAATAGCCAATATCCCATGCAAAAATTCTCAGCAAAATATTAGCAAACCAAATGCAAAAGCTCATTAGAAGTATTATACACATTGACCAAGTGAGATTTATCCTTGAGATGTAAGGCTGATTCAACATACACAAACCAATAAAAGTAACTCATCATATTAATAGAATAAAAAATATTTAATCATCTCAATAGATCGAGAAAGGCATCTGACAGAATATACCATCCTTTCATGATAAAAACTAAAAAAAAGTGTATAAAAAGAACATACCTCAGTGTAATAAAGACTGTATAAAATAAGCCCACAGTTAACATCATATACAACAATGAAAGTTCAAATGCTTTTCCTCTAGATCATAAACAAGACAAATGTGCTCAATTACTTCACTCCTATTTAACATAGTAATGAAAGTCCTACCTAGAGCAGTTAGGCAAGAAAAGTAAATAAAAGGCATCCAAATTGAAAAGAAAGAAGTAAAATTGTCTCTGCAGATGATTCAATCTTATACAGAAATTCCTAAAGACTCCACCAAGAAATTGTTAGAACTAAACAACAAATTTAATAAAGTTGCAGAATACAAAATCAACATACAGTTGCATTTCTATACACTAACAAGATATCTGAAAATGAAATAAATAAATCTCAACCATAATGACCTCAAAACAATAAATACTTAAAAATAAATTTAACCAAGGAGATGAAATATCTGTACACTGCAAATCGTAAGATTTTAATAAAAAAACTTGAAGGAGATACAAAGAAATAGAAATTCATCCATGCTCATGGATCAAAAGAATGAATATTGTTAAAATAATTATACTACCCAAAGCCATCTATAGATTTAATGCAATTTCTATCAAAAGTCCAATATTTTTTTTTACTGAAATGGAAAAAAAAATTCACATGGAACCAAAAAGGACCCCAAATGACCAAAGTAATCCTGAGAATGAAGAAAAAAGCTGGAGGCATCACACTTCTTGATTTCAAACTATATTACAAAGTTATGGTAATCAAAGTTGTATGGTACTAGCATAAAAATAGACACATAGACCAATGAAAGAACATTGAGAACCCAGAAACAAACCCTAGCATATGTGAACAACTAATATTTTACAAAGAGTCAAAAATATTCAAAGAGGAAAAGAATGGTCTCTTCAATAACTGGTGTTGGGAAAATTGGATAACCACACGCTGAAGAATAAAATTGGAACCCTATCTTACAACCACTCACAAAAATTAACTTGAAATGGATTAAAAACTTAAATTTAAGACCTGAAACTATGAAATTATTAAAAGAAAAAAAAGAGGAAAATATCCTTGGCATTGGTCTTGGCAACTATTTTTTGAAGGTGACACCAAAAAGGTAAGTAACAAAAGTAAAAATCAACAATTGACTCTGTAGCAAGCTAAAAAGCTTCTGCCTAGCAAAAGAAACAATCAACAAAATGAAAAGGCAAACTATGAAATAGGAGAAATTATTTGCAAACTATATATCTGATAAGGGGTTAATATCCAAAATACATAGTAACCCTTGTAACTCAACAGTAAGAATACTGGATTTTGAAAAGAGCAGAGAAACTGAATAAATCTATTTTTAAAAACAAATGGCCAACAGATATATAAAAAGATGGTAACACCTCTAATCATTAGAGAAATGTAAATACAAATCAAAACCACAATGAGATATCACCTCACACTGTTAGAATGGCAATTATCAAGAAGAAAATAGATAACAACTATTGGTGAGGCTCTGATTAAAAGGGAAGTCTATATATTGTCAGTGGGAATGTAAATTTATGCAGCCATTATGGAAAACACCGTGGGATTACCTCAAAAAATTAAAAAAAAATAGAATTTCCCTATGATCCATCCAACTCACTTCTGGTTTACATCCAAAAATAAAATAAAACAAAATCAGTTATCTAGGACATATCTGTACTCCCATGTTCATTGCAGCATCATTCTCAATAGAAGATCTTTATCCATTCATTCATCAACGGACACATATTTTGGCTATTGCAAATAGCATATATTGTGAATGCCACACATTGGCTATTGTGTATGAAGATACAATATCATTTGGCAATGATAAAGAAGGAAATCCTACTATCTGTGACAAAATGGATTGACCTTGAGGAATTATGCTAAGTGAAATAAGTTAGGCAGAGAAAGACAAATACTATATGACATCATCTATAAGTGAAATGGAAAAAAGCCAGACTCACAGGGACAGAGAGTACAATGGTGGTTACTAGGGGCTGAGGGGTGGGACAAATTTGTAGATGTCAGTTAAATGGTACAAACTTCCAGTACAAAATAATAAATTTTAGAGATCTTAAGTACAGCATGGTGACCATAATGTACAATAATGCATTATAGTCTTGAAATTTGCTAATAGAATAGATTTTAAATGTTTTCATTGCAAAAAAAAAAAAAAAAAGATATGTTAATTATGTAAGATGATCAAGGTGTTAAGTGAGCCTACTATGGTAATCATTTCATAAGATATGTGTATCAAATTGGACATTTTACACCTCAAAATTACACAATGTTAAATATCAATTATATCTAAATGAAGCTAGAAATAAAAAAAAAATTCAGAATTGGTGAATTCTATTTATAAGAAGACTGGTATAAACCTGGGATGGCAGAACATGAAAAACAGATTACAAATTTAATTTTTATGAAGCAAAATAGGAGGCTAAGTCAACCTATGAACCAGTGGTTATTCATAGAGGGAATCAGAACAAGAGCTTGAGGGGGGAAAAAATGTCAACTAAAAAAAAAAAAAAAGCAAAATATAATCTGGTAAGAATTAGTTTCCAAGAGACAGACAGTTGCAAAATTGCTGGGACTATGTCTGCAGTATGGACAACAAGATTTTTAAGCTGTCTGACTTCCAATTTTAAAGCATGTGGTGCTGGCTATCTCAGGTAAAAACCCAGTAAGGCCAGTGGATGGTGTTCATGGGCAGTGTCTTATACAGCTCCTCTCAAAATGACTCTACCAATGTCAGCAATCAGTAATGCTCAGTACCAAATGGTGGCCCTTGAATATTGCATGCTAGTATGTATTCTTCTTTCTTCTCTACCTTACTCCTTTTCCTCGTTTTCTCTGGGATGGCAAGTATTAATTAAGTAGCAGTAGATTAACAACTATATTCATATGTTTTCTCTGAGGGACCTTATCTGAAAGAGTGAGTATTAGGAAAAGGGTATGGTTCTTTCAGGACAAGTGCTCAGCTAGGTCCACCCTGGAATATGGGTTGTTATGGGATAAGTTAGGGTGTGTGATTGTGAAGGTTTTAGTTCACCTGACTTACCTCAGAATTAGGGCATCAAGGAAGTATTATAGGTTATAACTTATTTTTCCCCCCACATATTTCTTCCTATTACTTGGAATAAGGCATTTAACTAGAATCTATTGCAAACTTAGAATAAGGCATGTTAAATCTATTGAACTTCTCATATTTATTGTCCCCAAATAGTGTTAACACCCGTAAATTTTTTGAGAAGATGCTTCAGAATTTTATTTATATCTGCCTCGTACAAAATGAGTTGGGGGCAAATCCAGAAAAGGTAGTTTTAAATACAGTTTAAATACATAAGTGTCTGGAAAAATCCATTATCAGTATGAAGGAGAGAAAATAGTTCATTGGGTTTAAAAATGGAGCCAAGATTCAACATGGAAAATCCTAGTTTCTATTGTTTCATAGATGCTGAATCTTTTACTACTATAGAACTGTGTCTGTACATTTTCAAAGGGTCAAATTACTGCAGTGATTTAAATAAGGAGAAAACACTAAATGCTTCATTAAAGACCCCAAATCTGATTAATGCAAAGGGGTAATACACTAAAATATTTAATTAACATCAGTTTCCCTTTTTCTTTTTTTAATTTTTCCCTCTCATTATCAAGGATATTTTACAGACAAGCTTGTAACCTAACAGCTTTTTAGCCTTAAATCTGTTGAAGTTATCTACATCTACTCAGCAACTTCAAACTCACACACGAAGAGGAGAGACAGGGTGTAAATTGTCACATATCTCATTTTCCAAGGTGCTTATGAATGTTGAACATTTCTGTCATTCTACTATATAGGTGAGACCAGATGTCCCTGACAAATTCTGCCCAATGATTTTTTAGTGAGAGGAAAGTTTTACACACATCCTTTTCACTTTTTGCTTTCCAAGGGAGAGGGATTACAATTTAGGCTGGGTGAAAAAGGTAAGTATTAGAAAGAAATACTTCACCAACTTTTGTGTCTTTGCTAATCCTTGCTTCCTCCACTTGCTCAGGACCATGACTTGTCAGCCCTACCCACCTACCCTCAACCACTTCCTTAGATCTGGTAAAAACAGCTGTTGAGAGGAAATGTAGCTTTTTAAAAATATTCATTTCAGAATACAGTCTCCATTTGTTAATTTTATTATATTACTGAGACATTGGCAGACTTTTTCACAGCTTTCATTATCTGACTGTAGTCCTAATAACATATGGCAATATTTTTTCTGATTATACTCCCTGCAAAATATCAAAAGATCTCATCTTAAAATGGCCATTTTAAGCAATGCAATCTACCCACATTTTTCTAATGTAAAATTCCACCTGAGTTAGGTATAGATTTAACGTGCTATGTCTCCATAGATACACAAATAACTCTATTTAATAAGGTATTGTGACTACTTTCTGTAATCCTCTTCTCCATCTGTTTTAAAGTGTTTATTTTACCTATGCATTTGTTTTTAACTATGTTGAAATCTTGTTCTGTTCATTAAAATAAGATTTGATTGCATATGGGTAAAGTCTAATTTCTACAGTTTCATGGTACATCTTGAACTGACAGACTAAAGAAGTTTTGTGACTGACTGTGCAAAATATAACTCATGCTCCCATCTATTCTAATGTTTCTTAAATTACTTCATTAACCTGTAGTTATCTCTTTTTTTATTCAGATACAACTCTAGTTTTATTTGCAGTTATTCAACCATTGCAAGCATTTTTTTTGTATTTTTTAAAAAATTAATGCAAAATAAGAAGACAAAAAGCCTTTCTCAAGTACTGTAATCCCTTATAAACAATAATCTCAATATACTTAGTAGGATTCTTCCACATCTCAGACAGGTGCCAGACGCCATTTATTTAGAGCAGCATAGAATATAAGGACACAAGAAGATATGAAGAAAGTATCCTCTTTTGTTTTTAATACCTTCTTGGTAACTAAATATATTAGTTCAAATATTTTGTACATATATATGATTATATATA
>NW_006442484.1:18155856-18161784 GCF_000325575.1 Pteropus alecto
ATCTAGCTCTATTAATCACTTCCTTGACTTTTTTCATTTCAATAATACTTAGACATAACTCAATAAAATACAAAAGAACATTTTTGTGACTTTGTGGCACAAATGTGGCATAGAAGAACTTTGTGTGTGTGTGTGTGTGTGTCTTTGTAATAAAATCTGTATCCCAAATGCACCAAAAAGCAAGAAATTAAAAATTTTAAAAGTATAAAAAAATACAGATCAAGTATTAATTAGAGCTATCAGTTGTACAGAAACAAAGAAAGTACATAAATGGATCACTGATAGGGACCAAGACAAGAAAGGGCAGCCTGAAACACTTAGAGGCCACATAAAAATGCTATCAATTTAAATATTAAAAGATAGGTCTGGTTAGAGATGCTCTTGGACCAAGTTAACATATCATTAAAATCAAGAAACATAAAATACACACTAAAGGTGTTTTTTTCTATAAGGACTGAGATATGTATTTTAATGTTATAATAAATTTATTGTCAGTTATCCCAAAGAATATATCACTTTCTGGTTCCAAGTTTTCTACTGATAACTTGTATTCCACCTTAGGCAAGTTATATAACCTCTGTGGCCTTCAGTTTCTTCCTCTGCAAAATGACAAAGAGTTTAAGGCTAAATATATTATAGCTAAGATTGCGCCTTGCTTTTTTTTTTTTTTAATAATTTTTAGAAAAATTTTCAATCTACAGAAAAATTGCCAAGATGGTACAGAGAATGCCCATTCACCCCACATCCAGTTTCTTCTGCCATTAACATCTTGCATTGTATGAGACATTTGTCTAAATTAACAAAACAATACCGAGACATTATTATCAACTAAAGCCCATACTTTATTCAGATTTCCCTACTTTATACTTAATGTCTTTGTCTATTTCAAGATCTCAGTCAGGTCACTGCATTAAATTTAGCTGTCACATTTCTTTAGGCTCCTCTTGGTTGTGACAGTTTTTTCAGACTTCTCTCGTTTTTAACAACTTCGGCATTATTTTGTAGAATATGTTTCATTTGATCCTCCGAGCTTTTAATAACATTTTATTTATCAGCAATCTTTGTAAAACAATGGTTGGCACATAGCAACTAGCTAAGTGAATGAATGAATGAACAAAGGAATGAATGAATGCATGAAAAACTGGATGTTTCATATATGTGTAGAAAGCAATGTATTAATATTAATAGAGAAGTAATTTTTTAGGCTACATTTTCATACCACTCTGGCACTATATCATTCCATTTTAACAAAAAAACAAACTGGAATATTTGATTATATTTTCTCTTTCTGAACTAAATTTAGAAACATTTCGGCAGAAGACTAATTTAGAAGTTTAATAAGAAAAAATTAAAATATCATTGGAAGGTATTTAACAGTAAGAGAAGTGCAAGTGTGGGAATGTAAAGGACATTTTTAAAATAGTGAATGATTCTCAAATTACTACATTCACATCATCTTATTATCTCACACAGATCGGGGAAGGAACACAAATATCAATGAGAAAAGAGACCAAAAAATACACTGAAAGACTGAGGATTCAGTATTCCATTGGGATCAGAAAAGCAGTAAAATTCGATTATTCTGCCTGTGGGGCAACAATGTGTTAGAAATGGAGTTCTGCTACACATAACCTTTCTCCAACTTTTATTCAAAGTAGTAGCTGAAAATCTTTTTTATACATAATTTTGTTATGAAATTACTTCAGAGGAAAAAAGAACAAAAACAACCTTGATAGGCAATGTGGTCTTTTGAAGTAGTCTTTCCTCTTTCTAAAAATTTGGATCCAACAGATCTAATTTCGACAAAACACAATGCTAAATTATCTGACAAGAAAATGGGCAATCACTATACAGGTTAACAATATATTGATTGGTATATTTTGCCCTAATTCAGTAATGTAATAGCTATTTATGAAGCAGTTGCATCACTATTCAGTTATGAGTTCAGCTAGGTAATAAAACAACAGGCATTTCCTCAATGAACTATTCCTCAGTTTATGCAATTTACTTTAAAGATTAGATTTAAAAAAAAAAAAACTTGCTATCTTATCAGTTCTTTTAGGCTGTTATATTTTACCATAATATAGCAAACTAATAATTATCAGTCCTTAATGACTATTTTTTGCAAATTAGCTTCAGAAAAGCAATTTAAAAGTTTCTTCATTTTTCTCAGTAGACCATAAGATAATATTCTTTTAATTGCAAGAATTAAAATGTCTGATACTTTCCATTTTTAGAACAGCATATTGACTTTTGCAGTCATTATTTCATTTTGTACCTTTCTAATGATATTTACTTCACTGCTATTCTATTTCAGATAAATGAAGGAATATTTATTCAGATTCAGCCAACAAATATTATTGAGTATTCCATTTTTGCCAGGATCAAAAGTGCCCATTAGAGTACTATGGTAAAATTGTCTTTTCTAACCCTGCAACAGGGCTTTCACAGGCATATGCAACTGAAGAGAGAATTCATAGAGAATGAATCCCCCTCAATCTATGTATGTGACTCTTCTACAAATGCACAGAGCTCAACAACTTAACATACATAAAAAGAAGGCACAGTAACAATTTTATATTAATTATTAATATAAGCGAACTCGTTTGACTTTATTATAATTCACTAATTATTTTATTTATAATTATTTATAATTTATTCATAATTTAAATAAGAAATAATATGATATCTAATAAAACACAAAGCATAAAACGGACAGTTTAGACCTCAAAACATTGATTCCTGAACAACTAAATTTTTACCTATTAAAGGATATGAAAGAGAGACTAGTCATTGAATTAGAATTCAAGAAAATGTATATGTTTTCATGGAGAGTTTCCTAGAGGCAATGATATGGATTAAATGTTTTAGGATTGGAAATAATTGGTAGGGGAGTATAGAAGAGTCTTCTTTCCTACAATGTGCCCCTCTGATATCAGGTTGGGTAATTCAGGAAAGTGGAAGGTTCTTGAGGTCAGAGCCATCCCAGAATAAAGCTCCTGATTAAAGAAAATATGGGACTTGAAAGAACTTAATTGGATCAAAAAAGATTGTAAGAATGACATGCAATTCAAATATGAACTAGAGGAAGGTCTTAAAGCCAATAGTTTGACATTGATATGGGAATAAGGGCAGGTTTCTAAGGGAGCTCATAATTTGTTTGAGTGGATGAATTGAAAGGATTTAAATGCAAGGAAGGGTGGAGCCATCATTAAGAGCAGGGCCAAGAAGAGTATTTGTTATTCAACATTTCCAGGGATGGTTACATGCCCACTCACATACAAATTATTAAAATTCAGTTATTTAAGCTGATGAATAAAACAATTACAGAAGATAAAACTTAACACTGTCTAAACCAGTATTTTTTTAACCACTGAAAAATCTAACATACAAGTGATAAAATGTTTTTAATATTCTCAGCCCTGCTAATTATCCACAAGTCAAGGTGATTTAAAGTGGGAGTAGATTTACTAAGGCCTGTACCTCTAATCTTTAGAAAACCTGGGGGTTCTAATTGTAAGGCCGTAACTCTTTGGTTGTCTTTCTCATTGGGAGAAACTTCTCACTTGGTGAAAGTGGATGAAATATAATAAATATAGCATCAACTAAAACCAGGGGATTAGGAATGGCAGGAAACAGCATGAGATAAGGGACACAGATTTCCTTATTCAGGAAAAGTTTAGCTAATCAGAACTCTTCTGGAAGCAAAGTACTATTGGGTCAGGTAACCCTTGATTCAAAGTCCAGACTCACGGTTTACTGTGATGTGTCCTTGGATAAATTATTTACTTCTATGAATCTCTATTTCTCTATATAAAGATAAGATTGATGTTGCTTTACTGATCATTTCGTAATGAGGATAAAACAAAACAACATACAACAAAGTGCTTCACACTAATGACAGGCATATGATAAACTTTAAAAAAACAAATATGCTCTTTTCTGTGTATTTATATTTTCCACATATTTGAGATATTATACGGTAATTATCAAGACAATTTTTTTGCATATTTTGGCCAAAATATGCCTTAATTATTTTATATACTTTCCTCTTTCTTATATAACTTCTTATGACTATCTTTTAAGGTTTTCAATGTCAGTATCTAAAATTTCAATATACTCTTTTGTAACACACTTTTATGTGTATTCTTCACTAACTGCTCCCAAGGTCTTATGATTTGGTTTCCTTGAATTAGATTTACAAATATTTTCATTAAGAAATTCTAGACTATCAAGTTTGTTTCAAATGATATATACCTGTAATAGTATTTACACTTCTAATTGTACTTTTAAAACTAATTATATTTCCCCAAACATAGCTCTCGAGCAAAAAATACCTAAAGCACTTTAAATAAGACTATTACCTCTAGACTATGGATTCTCAAAAATTATTAATACAAAATCTATTGACTTTTAAAAGAATCTAATTTCATCTATAATATTGTGATCTGATTGCATATATAAAGGTTAAGTAAAAAAAAACATTAATCTTTACACATAGCCATTTATAATCAATATTGTGATAAAATTAAGATTCAAATCAGATCCATAGTAATTTTTAGTTAAGCTTGAGGACTTATGTTATAAAGCAGAAAGTGTATTGGTAGCTTGGCTGATATGAATAGTCATTTTGAACCAAAAGATCTCTTTACAAGTATATATGTTAGGTGTTAATTGAGAAACACAATCAGAGTCATGATATAATTGCTTGGAATCATTGCTAGAAAGAACAAATTTAATATTCTCACTAAAAATAATAAATGTGGTGCGTCAACTTTCTGGTAAAGCTTATTTAACTTTTGATAATCGAGAAGAGAGACTTTTTAATTCAGAGTTCAAAAGAAGATACCATTACTGCTTAGGCAGCTGCCTAAACTGACATTTATCCGACATTTTCACCTATATAGAAAGGCATCTTTAGGCAATAAAGTTAAAATGGTAATCATATCAGTAAAATTCTTCAACATTACTCTTTACTTTGAAAAATGTCATTTAGAGGTTATTATGTGTGCACTGTATTCTGACTTCTGGTTATCTATATACAGAAATGCCATACTTTACAACTTTTATCTCATTGAAAACATAGTATAACCTAGAATTTATTCTCCCCAAGCCCTTAGTTATGAAAAATAAATTCTATGAATAAATAGTAAATATTCAGACACCATTGGTCCATTCATTAGCTAAAGCATTTACACCAGGGTGGCCTACTTGCTGATGCATAAATTGTATGACAAAACCAAAATGAAAAGCCAAGTAAAACCTTTCCAATGATTTTTATAAAACTAGTATAACCATCACACTGAAACATGACTTAAATGTTACAGAAAAAGGTATGGTTCATTCTCACATATCAACAAAGATGTTTTCCAAAATGCTAATTCAGTTAAGCAATATATTAAAATAATGAAATAAACATGAGAAAATATTCGGAGTGAATATATACTTGATATTAAGGTACAAATTAATATAATTTTGCAAATGAAAGAAAGGGTCAAAGGAGGAAAATAATGGAATATCTTTAGAGATGTGAAGAATGTAAGGTTATAAACCTGGTATTGCCAGAGCCAGATAACAAGCAGTTTGTCAATGCTTATTTAAATGTGTTTTAAAAACCTTTAACACAATTAAGAAAAGCATGGACACTTATGAACATTTAGAAGCTCACATAAATTAAATGAATGAAACAGCTTACAAACTGAAGTTTCTAAGACATCTAATTACAGTCTCGGTTAGAGGCAAGTTAGCTACATGCTTTAAAGTCCAAAGAAATGGTGACAGAAAGAAATCTATGGGAGGTGAACACACAATGTAAATATATATATGCTTTACCGTTAAAATGTTCAGCTGAAACTTACCGGATTTCGTTAGCCAATGTCACCATAAAAAATTAATTAATAAGAGAGAGAGAGAGAGAGAGAGAGAGAG
>NW_006442484.1:18161898-18208621 GCF_000325575.1 Pteropus alecto
GAAGGAAGGAAGGAAGGAAGGAAGGAAGGAAGGAAGGAAGGAAGGAAGGAAGGAAGGAAGGAAGGAAAAGAAAAGGCACAGAAAAAAAACTTAATGTCTGTGCTCAAACGTTTTAAGAAATCTTGTCATTTGGAAGATGTGACCCTACCTTCAACAAGAACAGTAACAATGATTCTCAAAGGTGGCCACTCTGGAGTGCCCAGCAGACTCCGAGTTTCGTGGCCCACGAATTACCCCATTTAATCCCGAATGCAACCCTTCAAAGCAAAAAACAGCCCTGTTTTACAGAGGGGAAAACTGAGGCTCACGGAAAGGAGGGGGCTGCCCTGCCACACGGCAAGTCAGGACACCCACTCCGATCCCCTGCCCCCACCCCGGCCACTCACCAGCCATCAGCAGGATAACCTGGTCGTCCAGGGGCAGCTCAGAGAAGTGAGGGCTCCTCTAGGCCTATTCCACTAGGGTGAAGAGCTGCTTGTCTGCCACTTGGCAGATGTTGATGACAGGGTCGTTGCGCTAGGCGAGGAAGGACACTACAGTGAGTCCACGTGGACAGCACCACAGCCCCTGGCCAGGCCCTACTGTACCGGCATGAGCTGAGTGATGGCCCCTAAAGATGCCCATGTCCTAATCCCCAGAACCTATGAATGTGCCACTTTACACGGCCAAAGGGACTTTGCAGACGTCATCGAGTCAAGGATCACAGGATGAGAGAGGACCCTGGATGACGCGGGGCCCAGTCCATCGCATAGGTCCTTTCTAGAGGAGGCAGGTCAGTCAGAGAAAAGGGGTGAAAACGGAGCCAGGTTTGGAGGCGAGAAGACGCTGTTACCTCGAAGCCGGAGAAGGGGCCAGGAAGGAAGGCTTTTGGGGGCCTCTAGCCCCAGGAGGGCATGGAAGCAGATGATCTCAGGAGGGGTCAGCCCTACGGACACCTGGCTGACCTCCTGTGGAACTGATTTCAGACGTTTGACCTCAGAAGTGCAGGGGCAGAAATCTGTGTTGTTATTTAAAAAAGAAAAAGTCCAAAGAAAGCGCATAGAGACAACTCCTGCATGATACAGGAGTGAATGCTAAAGCCTGAATAACCTTTCACTGCGACTGATTTTTGTTTTGTGATGTTTAAAAATGAAGATTGCCAAACAAATGGAGCTCTAACTCAATTTTGAAAATACCATAACAGAAAAGAAAAAAAAAAAAAAAGAAAGAAAAACGGAAGGAAAAATAACTTTCAGATGAAAACAGAAACAATACATTACAGACCCACCCATCATTTAGTTGTGCTTTTTCTTTGTTTTGTTCTTCTAATTTAAAAAGTAGAAGATGAAAAGTGTATAGCTGTCCAAATCAATTGGATATTTTATTCACTAATAACCCATCAGACCTAGCAGACAAGAATTTAGACAAAGAAGATGAAAGTTAACATTCACTTGACACTTGCTCACACTGCTATCATTAAAGTATACACAGTTTATAATAAATAAATAAATGAAGCCAATTAAAACAATGAGAGTCTCAGGATATTTGTGTTAGCAGTCAATTATTGCTTGAGAACATAGCATTAATTAATAAGCCTTGATTTTTTTTTTAAGTAGAACTTCACCATGGCTTTCTTCCTAAAGCATATTAAAGCACATTTTTATAGAAAAATCATCCTCCCACTCAAAAAAGATGAACTACAATGCTTTGTTATCTCAAATTTATTATTTTCTGTAATATATCAAATGATATCACTATTAAAAATGAGCTTTGGCCAACATAAGTTAAAATGTTAAAGAGGCTTCAGTCCAACCACTACTGATTTTTTTTTTTTTTTTACTAAAGCTTACCTACCCACTTTTTCCTTCTTACCAGTGGAAAAAATAATAAAAATAATAATTAAATAAATAACAGTCAAGAACTGAAAAGAAACAGACATAAAACATATATTATTTATTTCATGAAAGGAAGACTATAGAAGGACTATAGCCATCTGCCCCATAATGATGTTTTGGCCAACCACAGACCACATATACAATGAGGGTCCTTTAAGATTATAATCGTATTGAATTTCCTGTAAGAAATGGAAGGATACATGGTTCAGGAGAATTTTTTTTCTCCTCAGTTTTGAATGCATAGATTATATCCTAATCAGCCACTGACCAGTTTCAGCAAAGAGAAGACTTCTCTCACATCACTACATATTCAGAGGGTCCTACAGCCCTCCCAGATCTAGCCTGATGATCTTCAGAGTATATGGTTGTAAAGGTTTTGTTGAGGACCTAAGACCCTGTACAAGTACACAGGTTCACAGGAGCTACCTAAACAAGTGTTAAGTGCCACCGCAACTTTAGTAAAAGCTTTTTTGTGGTCATGTGGAGCCAGCCTACTCCTATACTTTGGAAATGTTTCCAGATTGTGATGATGTAAAGCATAGATAAGTCTTATTTCCTTCACCAACTCAATACCAAGAGAACCCTTTGTGCCAGATGGGGTCAATGGAACCAAAACCAAATTCTCAAAGTTGAAATATTGAGTCCTCAGTTCTATACCCTCTCCATGTTAAACACCCTCTTTTTAAAAGAATACCACAACGGTCTTTAATCTCACCACTGCTCCAACAAGTAATAGTCAAAACCATATTGCTATGAAAATTATGTTTCTGTATTTCTTCATCTTAATTTTTTATTCCTACTGATCCCTAGGACACCTTTTATTCTCTCCTGACAGTCACTATTGTGGTAATCTTTGCCTTACCCAGCCAGTTCTCTTCAATATTTTTGATCAATTCAGCCCATATCCCTGTTCATGGAGCTGAATTGACAGCTCTGATGTTCTATTCTGACCTTGTTGGAAGGAAGTTAGGAGAGGGCTTGCGAAATGGCTATTTATAAAGTGTTTACAAAGTCTACAGTAGTGTAATGTCCACTCACTGCATCCCAGAGCAACTTCCAGTCCTGCAAGCTCCTTTCATTGTAAGTGCCTTTTATAGGTATACCACTTTTTATCTTTTATATCATATTTTTACTGTAGCTCTTCTGTGTTTAGATATGTTTAGATGATATCACACAAATACCATTGTGCTATGATTGTCTATAATATTCAGTACAGTTATATGCTTTACAAGTTTGTAGCCTATATGCTAAGAGCTATATGCTATACTATATTGCTTAGGTGTGTAGTAGGATATACCATCAAGGTTTGTGTAAGTTCATGACAAAACCATGACAAAATTGCTTCACAACACATTTCTCAGAATCTTTTAATTTTACTTCTTTTGATAGAATATATAAAACTATTTAAATAGTCTTACTTATAGGCCCCATAAGAAAGGACCATTATAAGTAAATTTTGCATTAGCAAGAGTGCATTAGCATTAGCAAGAGTGATATGAATCATTTATATTTAAAGGGTGACATATGTGATACATATACATATATATGTATACACATATATATATACATATATATCATAAATACAGTTGTTGAGCAATAGCAGGAAAATTTTTAAACATACATATCTCTAAACATTGAAAGATTATACCAATTCAGGTAGAGAATACCCCTGGGAAAAAGAAGACAAGGGGCTCACTTTAATTATTTTAATTTTCTTGTAACATGCTAGTGGCAGACCTCCTGGAATTTAATGTGTGTATATACATACACACACACACATATGGCTAACAGAGGAAATTCTTACATATGGAATGCTTTCAGCCTAACACATCTGATCTGGGTTGTCTAGTTTGCTTGTGTTAAACCGGCTTGGAATCTATATATTTATGATGCATTACTTCCTGGAAAATACCCACATATGCCATGCATTTATCAGAGAGCAAAATAAAGATGTTTTATGATATAAGTCACTTGTTCTGCATAAATGAGGGAACTACACTCCTCATTTAGAAGCCTTATCTGTTGACCCAGACAGAACAAATCATAAGAGAAACACAAGAGCTGAGATTTAGCTTGGAAGCCCAAAATACTTTCTTGCTTCTCCTTTAAGTACCTGGAGCTCATTCACCCTTGAGAACTGAGAAGAGGGATTTGCCTATTTGTATTATTTGAGGGCTGCTGAGAATGACCCATGTAACTGGTGACTGCTGATGAGCATTAGCAGATCATGCTGTGAACATAAATCGTATAGTCAATTTGAGCCTCACATAGTTATATAATTTTACTAAATCGTTTTTCTACTTGGGGGGACAAAACATCATAGCAATAAAATTTAGATATTGAATAAGATTTAAGTATTTTATCACAAATATATGAGGGAGAAGAGAGATTTATGGATGAGTGTGATACTAAAATGTATAGTCAGTTTCAGCAACCATTTACATATTTATTTTTCAAAATATACATGTATCATTAAGTGTTCAATACACAAAACAGAAGTTATTCCAAGTATTTTGAGAAGTAGGAGATATAATAATGAGAAATTAGGCATAATAAGAAAATTGCAAGAGCTGGGAAAGTAAAGGTATGCAGTTAATGGCATGATAATACACACAGTTTAGAGGCTAGAAAGTGGTTGCTGTCCCAGTGGTTGGGAAGATACAAGAAATAACTGCTGATATTGCCTGTCCCAAAGCCTGGATGTGGCTTGATTCATGTTCAGCCTCCACAAAAGCTCCTGCCTCTGATTCTCCAAAGTGATTATCACTACTGCCAAAGGAAAGTTCTCTGTGCCTCCTCTACTTTCCAAAGCTCAGGCCAGTGCATCTCACTGGCAGAATCTACAACTGATTTGCCACCCTTGTGACCAAGTAGTTTGGAAAAATGTAGATTTTAAGATTCAGGACTGTGAGATAAGGAAAGATTATAAAAGTAGGTGACAATGGATGCTAATTGCCAGTAGACATTTTTCAATTCAATATATGTTTGGATTGATTAAATATTTTTGATCAGTGTCATTGTGTTACCTAGATGTTTTAATGGGGATATTTAGCGATTAAGAGCTCAGTCTTTGTACTGACAGTCTTCAAACCATCCACCAGTTACTCACTGTGTATACACAGATAATTAATTTCTTCTTTTCAAAATCTCTTCGTGAAAGGCTAGTATTACACTTTTCCTTTTACATATGAAGAAACTGAGCCTTTCCTCAGTAATTACCCACATAATTACTATGTTTGTAATATTAATAATAAATATCACCTATCACAAATATTGATACATAATAATTACTCAATAAATATGTTATTCTTATTTTACTAACATTTCCATATTTGCTAATAGAAACATCTGCTTTACCATTATTATATTTATTTAGTACTTTACTTTTCTAAAAAATATTTCTTTTAATTGGCTTGTCGAATAGAAAAGCTACAGAAATATAGTCATCTTAAACATTTACTTAATAAGAATTAAAGTTTATTTTAAAATTTTATGAAAATGGTAATTTGTATTTTAATATCTGCATTTAGAATTAATAAGTAGGTCTTAATTTTTAGTCATTAATTTTTATCTACACATTTTTATTATGAATAGTATTGATTAATTTTCTATATTAATTTCTTGAAAATATAGTTTTGATTGAAATGTAGATGTTAAAATAAAATCTAGAAAAACAGAATGAATCTAAAATAGAAACGAGATTAAAAGAATTTTTTGTTTGATTCTTGACTTAACATTAATGTGTCTTTCTGATTTAAAAGTCTCTTAACCATGTAAATGTATGGCATAAAACATGTCTTTTGTGAAATTAAAAATTTAGTAGATAATTAATCATGCCAATTGTTTTAAGATGGATATTCATTTTTAATGAATAATTTGAATGAAAACTACTGAATTACAAAAATAACACATGAAATCTTTGGCTTATAGGCATTTGGAGAAAGCTAAAAGATAGCAATGAACATAAAACTTCCAGAAGAGATAATTTTTAAGGTTTTTTCCTTTCATGTTAAATAACATCTTCTTGTTCAAATTCTGCTTATATTCAGCCAGCAACCTCCTCCAAAAAAAAAAAAAAAGTCCTGAGAAATATGATTATCGAGAGCATGATAATAGAAAGCTATGAGAAAAATTACCATGATATGATGGAATTCTGTATGCATTGAGACCTGAGTTTGCAGTGTTTATTAAATACAGCAAGAATCCATAGAAATAATATAAAACTATTAAAAATCATGAATTGTTCATTTATTATTCCTATTGCTTGGTATATTTTTGTTGGTGTTGATTTTTAAATAAGTGTGATTTTGAAAAGTTTTTTTTCTCTCTTAAAGAATCATAAACATGGAAAAGTTGGAAATATAGTTTAAATAATATATATTTTTATACTTTCTGATTCATTATTCTCAGATACTTTAGTATTTTCCACAAGCGAGGGTATTTTCCAAGTAACCACAATAAAACCAACAAAATCAGAAAGTTAACCTTGACATGTTTCTATATTCATATGATTTAATCATCAGAGTCTATTCATGTCTTGCTAATTGTCCCAATATCTTTTACAGCAAAAGATTCCCATTTAGAATAGTATGTTATATTTAATTGTAATGTCTCTCTTGTCTCTTTTAGTCTGGGATTATTTCTTAAATTTCATGAGATTGGTATTTTTATAATTATGGTCAGTTTTCTCAAGTTTGGTTTGTCTGATGTCTTATAACTAGATTCAGGACTGCTTCTTCGGCAGGAATATCACAGAAGTGATACTTTATTCATTGCCTCCTATCCAATGGCTCACTATTTTCATTTGCCTCATTATTGATAGTGTTTAATAATTTGTTTAAGGTGATGTCTTCCCGTCTTGGCTACTATAAGGCAACTTTCTCTTTTGTAAATTATGAATAATTTGTGAGAAGGTACTTTCCCATTTGTCATCAAAATTTCAAATCATTTATTAATTTTTTACTCTTTTATCTCATGTTTTCTATTTTGTTTCTTAGATTATAATCTGTACTGTCATTATTTATTTGATTCTCAAATTATCTAGATTTGGTCAATGGGATCTCATTAAATTAGCTTTTGTATTCTTTTATGATTCTTAGTATTCTTTGAGCACTTTCTTGCTTAATGCCATAACAAGATATTCTAGGCTTACTTTATATTTTCCCTTCCTCAGATCTGATACCAGATATTTCTACAATATACCCTCATTTTTTTTTTTAGTGGTAAACAGAAACAAATATCTGAGTACTAGATGGATTTATTGTTGCTGGATTAGCAATTATCTCCCAAGATCACAGTAAATAAAACTTGGGAACATATGTAGTGCCTTACATATAAATTACTTTATTATCTCACTATCCATTCACCCATCCATCTATTCACCCATCCACCCACTCACCTACTCAGCCATGAGTTTGCACTGATATCTCCAATTCAAATTCACCCCTACAGGGTTTATTCTAATTGTCTCCCTTTCCATGTTTATAACTACCATCATTGGCAGTGACAAACATGTCTTTAGTATTATTCACATATTTGATTAATCTCTCTGTATTGCCTTACTTTTCCCTATGTAGACGACTTCATGTCCCAGCACAAGCTCTGACACCTTGTTCTAGGTCATAAACTGTGTGGCATAACTCTTGCTTGGGTCCTGAAATCTTATACCAATGTGTTCCTCTATATAAGCATACAGTTTCAGTAGGAAAATAAATTGTTTATGAAAGCAGTCTGGTATGTCTATAAAAATCTAAAGTGTCCCTGTTCTTGAAAACCTTTCTTCTGCTAGGAATTTAGCCTGCATCAGTATTCTCACATGTCCACAAAGATGTATGCACAAGAATTTAATCCAGCTAAAAATGCAAACTACATAAAAGCACTCCAATATAGAAAGAGAAATTCAAAACATATAAATTAAAAATAAGTATTCATTAATTAAAATAAAGTTAGAGTATGAGAAAGGCATTCAAGATGTAAATTTAAAGAAATATAATAACTGCCAACAAATCAAACTATAGGTAGCTGGGTAGCTAGATAGCTAGATAGCTAGCTAGATTGATAGATAGGAAGCCATCAGACTGAAAGCATACTTAGAAAAAATATTCTCACACTCATACAACTTCATTTTCATGGACATATAAAGCACTTACATAAATTTTTAGCTAGACTGAATCTCTTTAGCTTGTCTTTAGTTTTCTGCCTTTGCCCAATTTATCCCCTCTTTCTGTCTGGACTGCACTACACACTCTCATCCTTTCCCCATCCCCAAATCTCAGAAGCCTCAGAGTTCTTTCCCAATTTGTTGTAATCTTTTGTCATAGCATTTGTCCTTGACTTGCTCCACCTGAATATATTGAGTTCTGTAAAATGTTTCTTTTTTCTAATGTAAACAGATATGCAGTATGTCATATTCAGAAGAAAATTACCTATTAATTTGGCATTTAAATTTCAGCTGATAATGGCACAACTGATTACTTTTCCTATACTATATTACATATTAACAGATCCCTTCCATCCTTAACCTCTCACCCGAGCCTAGGACAGAGGCAGCATTAGAAGAGTCTAACCTCACCTTCTGCTCACTTCTGGTAGGTGAGATTCTATATTGGTTTACTGTATTGTGTTTGGTAAATTCTTAATCAAGGTATGTAAATGAGTAAAATAAAATTTCTGATATGCATCTTACAAAATGTAACATACATAATATACCACACTTGTTTATATTTTGAGATTTACTTTTAGATACTACTTCAGTCCTAGGAAATAGCGATATGGTATCTTGAAGAAATATATTCTAGGAGCTCAGAATTACCTGGATGTCTCATTCCACTGAAACTCTTTCAAGTTTTAAAATGTGGAGTGGCGAGCTCTACAGAAAGTCTTGGCCAATTCAAAACATAAAATCTTTATTCTAATCTATAATCACACTCCTTTCAAATTCCTCTAGCATATAGGAACACCTGTTTTCCACCCAGGAAAACTTATCATAACTAACTATAGTTTTTGCAGTTTAGACAAATATAACTTTTCCTGGTATCTCTGGAAATGAACAAATTTTTCATTTAAATCTTTCATTCTTCCAGTTGAGAAAAACTTACTTCAGACAAATCAAGGAAACATCATTTATTTAAAGACCTTTCTTTCTTCGACTCAAGGATGTGGCTACACTCATAGGAGCTTACAGAGGGTTGAGGCATTGGTATGGTGGGTTGTTGAGAGAGGAGTTTCTGGTTTTGTTCATGGTCATCATCAATCTATGATGTCCACATTGAAACAGCCTCACTTTCATCTGTCTTATCATTATTGTTCCATGCAGGTAGTTACATCACATTATGTGTTTTGACAACAAATCATCACCATGTTTCACTCATTTTTTAGCTACTTCCTTGCCATTCTTGGACTACAGAGACATATAACTATGTTGGAATTTTGAGGTTGTGCCAAGCCCACCTGCCAACATTGCCATCTTTTCCATTCTACACTTGCTAGGAACTCCACAGGAATGATGAAGAACTTGTCTCTCTAAATCTCAGATATCCTAAACATATCTGGATTTTCTATGTTCCACCACTTCTCAGCAAGATGTTAATGAGAAAGAGACCACAGAATTTATTCTCAGGATCGTTAACTAGCATTTAATTATCTGTATGATATTATTACTCTTCCTTTCCCCTCAGACTATGCAATTTTTAGCTAGTCTAGGATTAGGACAGAGAACACTCTATATCTAATGAGTACATATAGTTCCCAATCAATTATGTAACTCTGGGCCTTAAGCTTAAGAAATACAAAAGACAAGTATTTGTATCCTTTTAAATTTCTTTCCATAAGGCAAAGAATCATTACTACTGGTGGGAAGGATAACTGAGTCCATTAAAGAATAAAAAGAAAAATTCCAATGGATATTTTTTAAAATATTGCTTCACACATAAAGAATTCCTAAAGCATCCAGTAGTGAACTTCTCTCCTTGTTGTCTTTTATGACTTCCTGTGTTTATGCTCATTCCTAAAGCTACTTTTCAAAAAGATCTGGAGAATGTGATTTGCAGCTTTTGACCTGAAAATGACAAAAAGAGAGAGAGAGAGAGAGAGACAGAAAAGACTAACACTAGGTCTTGCTTTGAGAAGTTCAAAATGTCTCGAAAACCATGTTTCTCCCCTCCACCAAATTGCCTCCTCCAACACCCACAGATCCTTCCACAGGGGATCTGGTAAAGATGGAGATCCAGTAACAAAGCCAATACCTGCCTAGAGAGTATCTTAAATATACTGATTCATGGACAACAATTCAGAGTACAGTATTATAATTTTTAAAAGAGAAGCAGGCTAGTATTTATATTAAGTAAACAATCTAGATGTTTATTTTCTTCAGTTTGGAATATTTTACCCTAGATGATTTTGCATAATATTTTTCAGATATAAAAACTGGCCTTACAATTTAAAAAAAAAAATAAACAAAAACCTGCATATAGAGATCACTTCCAGTAAACTTGAGCTGTGTGAAAAAATCACTCAAAGGGATAATTACAAAGGATCTCAGGAAATATTAGTGACTTCATCCCTATACTCACACACTGGAGAAAATAGCATTAGTAGTACAAATTGATGTCCCTGAACATTTGCAATTTAATCTCTACAAAACCTTACATAGTTCTAGAAAAAACCTACCTTTTGACTTAGAATATGAAACAATGGAAGAAAAAGTAAATGTGTAATAAAAACTACACCTAAATATCCAGCAATGGTGAATCGTTGGCTTAGAAAAGTTGTTTAAGGCATTCTAAGTGGCTATTAAAATTAATCTATTCAACAAATATTTATTGACATTTTCCTGAATCGAGAAGCTAATACATTAGTTATTATCCTTCTACATTTATATGAAAAACTGCTCACAATGTATTTAGTCTTAAGAAATGGCATTCAGAGTGGTAAGCGGTATGATAATCAGGTAAGCTTTGGCTATATGTAGGATTTAAAAATGCCCAAAAGCCAGAGCCCAAGTAAGTTTTGAATGAAATTTCTGTTATTTGTTTTTTTTTTTCCTTTTCTTTTTTGATTTCTTTCTTTCGTTATCTTCTGTTTGATAAGGAAATATCCTTTCATTGTCTTTTCATCACTCCTTTTACTTTCTTCTGATGTATTTCTTCAATTCACACATTATTCTCTCTGCTTGTCTTTTTTTTTTTTGCCTTTATTCCCTAACATGCAACATTTTTTTTCATTATTGTATCAAATGACCACTGCATCAAATTGATCAATTTAACTAAATCAAATGGTCAAATGACCAAGTGCATCAAATTAAGATTACTGATTTTTAGAAGTATGTGGAAAGCACTAATGATTTAATTAATTAAGTAATTAATTTATTTTTTTATAGTATAACTATTGTTTGAAATATAGAGTCACACATCTAATCTGAAGTTCAGAGAGGACAAATGTCAGATATTTCTGCAGGTTCCATGTTCTCTCGTGCAAAAAACAAAACAAAACAAAACAAAACCTAAGACTTTTTTACTATTCCTGATTTCAGCAACAAGTAAAATGGCTTGTGACATAAATCCAGATATGCAGGAGGAAATGTTCTCTTAGCATGTAAAAACAAGAAATTGGTATGTACAAAAAAAAATATAACTATGATTTTTAAGAGAAATATAAAATTCTCATTTAGATCAAAAGGGGGTAGTTTTCCATAAATTAGCATGTAGAAAGTAAAATTTCTGTTTGATTTTAGGGGAGAACATATTCATAGCAGAAGGTCATACCCATTTGTTCTGAACTATTCTGGACAGGCATAGAGATCATCCATGTCAGGGCCAGCAGAGAAGGAGCTAGAGCTCATCCCCCTTGTGTGAAGAGCAGCAGACATCGTTGTGCAAGGAAAGACAAACTTGCTTCTTGCTCCCACCAGCGTGGAAGGTCTTCTTCTCTTGGAACTTTTTCCAATATGTTGCTGCTTTAATGAAAACTGAGCATTAACATAGGGTTTGTTTCCTAACCTCAAAAGATGTTTTAAGCCATATCTTCTAGCAAGCTAGTCTCAACTCACAACACTCTTCACGTTTTATAGAGTAAATTTGCAATTCATTAGAAAGAGATGATGGAGACTAAGTGGATTATTACAGTAGGGAGAGGCAATTGACCTTGAAGAAGAGCATGTATTGGGGACTCTAGAAAGTCAAGTTGAAGGGTAGCAGGAAGTAAGAGATAAAAAGGAGAGAATGAGAAAATAAGAAAAAGCTGGTGAGTTTTTTTTTGAGACACTTTCAAAAAGTGAATAAGTACACTTCAGAACTGTTGAGATGACAATGTTGGTTTGTCCCCGTCCAAAGGTCTGGCCCACTTCAAACAGTCCAAAGTTTCAAGGAGCATGACATGTAAGGCTATTCCTCTGGAATGGCTTCTCTGGCTCCTTTTTAAAATAGCTCCACTTATGTCAGCTTCCACACAGGGAATCTGTTAAGGAGATCTTTTTTTTAACTTTGTTGCTCTCTTGGAAAGAGATCGTTTGACAAACTGAAAAATTTCCTAGATCAATCTGTTAAATCTCTGGTGTTCACTGGAGAAATCTAGTAAGCACAGAGTAATATCGACAGCAGAATTCTTTTCTTAGAGAGCTTTTATTCCTTTTCTGTTTGTTTGTTTGACATTGAGTTCTACTTGCAAAATAAAATGAGCTATTTTACTTTGATTCAAATAATGCCTTAAAAAATTTTCAAGAATATCATTCAAACATCTTCATGAACCATCAGGTACTTAACAACAAAGTATTTTTCAGACCAAATTCCTTTTCTTTATAATAGATAGACAATAATGTGTATGTACTATGACTAGAAAGAAAAAGAAGATTGGAAAACTGTTTGATTATAATATGCATCTATGATAGCTGGATTTACTAGAGGACTCATAAAAGTCAGAACATTTAATTAGATAGGGTAAAGAGGGTAAAACTTGAGTTTTTCAATTCTTCTACCAATGGAAAGTGAAAGGTTGTGGGAATTAATCATTTTTGTCCTCTATGTCATTTGATTCCAACAGATTGATTTTTTTTTCTGACAAGGAAGGTGGTGCACAATGTGTAATAGTCTTTCAATACCACCATAACTCTGTTTTGATACAATATCTCTGAAAACAAAAGTCTGCACCTTGATCCCAAGCTTCAATAGCAGGATATAAAGATTCTGTTGGCAAGAACTATAAAAAAAGAGTTTTTACATTCAATTTAGTCAAAGGCCTTTCAATTCATTTCTCTCTTTTTTTTTTAAGGTTTGTCTTTTGTGCAATTATCAGGAGAAAAATGAATCAAAAAAGAAAAATGATTTTTTCTATATAACATTTACAAAAAAATAAATGTAGTGATTGAATGATGATTCTCTAAGTTTACAGTATAATAATTTTAGAATAAAATTGAATGGTACTATAATTTAAAAATGAAACAGGATAGGTGACTATCTCTCATCACTTAATTTAATCCATAAAGATGATATATCTTCTAATAAATATATTAAATGACAAGAATCTGTAAAACTTGAGTAATATTTAAACTCAAACTGGTTTTCTATTAGCAACATGTGAATTTAATCACACATTTATTAAAAAAGAAAACACTTCCTTTACTTTCCAAATGGACCCAGAGATATTTCTAAAATACAATTTCTCAGACTTATACATTGACATAACAAGAGATGCAGACCTCAAATACAGAAAAAATAAAAAAAGAATGAACATAATCCAGACTGAGATTAGAATTAATTTTACTAGGCCAGAATAATATGTTGTTAACTTAAAGGAGAAATAATGATTTATCCTTAAATATTTGCAGCCATGAATTGACATGATCTCACAATTCAGCACACAATCTAGCAGTTTATTTACATGCTTATTTACTTATGTTTTCAAGTCTATATAAACTGGCATTTTAACTAGAATATAAATTTATTAAGGGAAAATATCATCCTATTATGTATCTTAATAGAATAGACCATAGTGCTTAAAAAATAGTAATCACTCCCATAATTGTAGATGACAATAAACATTTTAAAATTACTTTTGCAGTCTACTGAATTTCTGTCAAGAAGTTTTCTGACCTTTCCTTTCTTTTTTCATCTATATATCTATTGTTATGATAACACAGTTTACCTAATTTTATATTCAGTAAAAAAAAATAATAACCAACTAGATTAGGTCAATTAATCTTTTGTTTTTAGGATACAATGTTTCCAAAATGTATTATTCTTCTTCAACTACATAAAATGCTAAAAAATATGATTAAAAATACAATTTTATATTTTGAGGGTGAAAATAAAGATTATGTTGTAAATATTCTGTGTCCAGTCAAAAATACTTTAGGGATGAAGGCAACAGAAATATAGTCTCAGACATTAGAAACCTAAAATGTTTACTTCATAGGGCTTTGTATTCTAAGGTGAAAATATGAGAAAAATGTGATTATATTTAAAGAGAATGTAATAAAATAAACATAATTAATAAGACAAAAAAGGTTTTTGAATATAATCAGGATATAAATATAGAGGAACATAATTTCAGGAACTAAAATGAATTAAATAGAGATACAGAGACTATTTACATTTTAATACTATATAAAGAGTAAATAATTTAAAAATAACAATTAAATGATAAATTTATTGGGAAATGTTAACTATCAAATTGAAACGGATAAATTAATAAATTAAGATCTACCATCAAAACACCCATTACCAATTTAGTTTAATTGATGTCTTCTAGTTTTTTCAGTGACATATATTTTCATTTCATATAAATTATTTCAGAATGAACAAAAAGATTCTGGAAATTTTGTTTCTGAGAGAATGACAATCTAGACACACTGAATAACCCTCTTGCTAAAAACGACTATAAGCATTGAAATACTCTCTCTCAGCTACGGTCATGCTACCCTGAAAAAGCCCGATCTCATTTGATCTCGGAAGCTAAGCAGGGTCCGAGCCTGTTTAGTACTTGGATGGGAGACAAGCTAGGAAGACCAGGTACTGTAGGCATAAAAAAACAAACAAACAAACAAATAAATAAATAAATAAATAAATAAGGGATTGTAAACTGACAGTGTCCTTGCAATCTGTTAGATAAACCAAGGGTTGCCTTGTCTAAAAAATTAATAAAAAGAAATTCTCTCTTTCACATGAATACACACACACAGTGTATTTGTAACTGAGCTGACAAATCTTTAGAGGCAAAAACAAAGAGAAAACTGGAAGCCTGCGATATAAGTAAAGGTATCTATAGAACTATAGTTTGTATTTTGTGGTCACCCAGAATATGTATGGGGATAGAGGTTACATTTATGGTCTACATATAATGTAAAAAGTGGCATAAGAGATTTATGCCTTACACAGATAGTATGACATTTTGAGACACCATAATGTCATACTATCTGCCTTACACAGATAGTATGGTGTCCCAAAATGGTGTCCCAAAATGTCATTCTATCTGTGTAAGGCAGAATGAGAAAACATCATCAAGATTGGTACAGCAAGGAAACTCGCCTGCTTCAAATCTGTACTTAATGAAGAGCAAAAGTTCTATCCTGAGAACTTGTAATCATAAGACAAACTTGTAACCATAAGACAAAAAAAAAAAAAATACTACAGTGGATGCTGTTTGTGGCATACCAGATCCCATTTATAGGGCTGGTGCACACAGATGCTGTAACGTTGGCTGCTGGTAACTCACAGTTGTTCCCTTCTCCAGAGAAATGGCCATCATCAAATGGAACGCCCTTGCCTGAGAGATTATGACGTCTCATAAAACACCTATCAGTCAGTGATTTTCTGATACTAAGGGTAGGGAATATCAAGAACAATGAAGATTCTGAGATTTACCTTACTTACAAACTGAGAATATAGCTTGCCAGTATCATGAATGCTTGCAAAAGATACAAAATTTCATGATCAGAGACAAAGGGCCTTATTACTCACAGTAATAGCAATAGCCAGAGTATCAGAGCTGGTTCTCAGGGCCCCACTTCTCATGGGGCAACATGAAAAGAACCAGGTAACTCCTGTGCATGAAGTGAATCATTTTATAGGAGAAGAATCTTGAGCTTAGGGAACAGAATATTTTATAATGGGCTATAAGTTTATATTACCTTTGTCCTAGTGAGAGACATTACCTTTATTATACCAGACAGTAAATAAATCTGTCCTTCAGAAATAGACACTATCTCTAACTTACAAGGCTGTTCGCTGTAGAAACAAGCTTTAAAAGATAGTCTAGAATATAGGCAGTGAATGTCTCCTTTCAAAAAATAGGCAAAAATACAGGAGATTTATAGAGAATTGGGTCCCAACAGATGAGTATATTTTACTAATCCATCATTATACATTTTGAATTTTTTATATTAAAAAATAGATCAGGAATCACAATGTAAGTGAAGTAAGCTCTCTAATTCCAAAAGCAATGATTATCAGAATTATAAAAAAAAATCTATGTACAATTCATGAGTCATACTACAACCTAAGGACACACACACACACATACATATACACGCACAAATTTGCAATAAAATTGTAAAAAATATATGCCAGGCAGATGTTTACCAATAGAAAGCTCATATCGCTAAATCAGATTTGATAGGCTAAATGTAAAAGGCCTTACTAGACATAAAAAGTTTGGTTGCACATAAAATATATTTCCAAACTTGTATGCTCCCAGAAGCAGATTTAATGTGTATAAAGCAAATATTGACAAAATTAAAGCAGAAATTAATAAATTCATTGTTGTGATAGATTTTAAACATCTATCTTAGTAATTTAGAGATCTGACAGGAAAAAAATCTACAAGCATCTGTAAGATGTCAATAAGACAATTAAAAAATTTAATTTAATGGACATTTACATAATATTGTATATTCAGTGAAAAAATAGTGCGGCACATTTGCCCAACTGTCAGATACTAAGTCGCAAAACCAGTTCTGACAATATTCAAAGAATTTTTGTCATGCAAATCACATTCTCTGACTATAATTCAACTGCTGGAAATTAAGAACAAAAAAATAACTAGAGAAATCCAAAAAGTTGATAGATCTTGAACACACTTTTAAGTAATTCATGGAACAACAACAACAATAAACTCAGTGGATATTAAACATTATTTAGGAATGAGTGATAATGAAAATATTACATATCAAATCTCATGTAATGTAACCAAAGCAATTATCAAAGCAGAGTTTACTAGCTTAAATTAATTTTAGAAAATAAAAAAAGACCATTAATGGTACTTTTTGCTTAAGCCAAAAATGCAGAGATCATTCTATTTCCTCAGATTTTCTCAAGTTTTATATCCAGTCCATCAGAAAACTTTAAACTCATCTCATATCTGTTCAATTTTCTCCAACAACTATAGTCCAAGTCATTTTTTTTCTCTTGCCTGCAGTATTTCAACAGCAATGGTTTTCCTACTGCCTTCTTGCCTTCCTAAAATCTATTTTCTCTGGAGCATTTACTATGATTTTTAAAGTATAGGCTAGATCACATTGCTCCCATGTTAAAACTATTTGGAATGCTCTGTTCTTTGATTGTTGCAAGACTGGTGTTTTTAAATTATTCCCATTTGTATCAGTTTTCTGGGCTATGGGTTCTCTCAGAGTCTCACAAGACTATAACCCAGGTGCTGGCTGGGCTGTGTTAACTGGAGCTCAAAGTCCTCTGCCAAGGTTATGCATGTTGTTGGTATAAGTTCGTTTCTTGCAGCTTTAGAACTAAGATTTATATTTTCTTGCAGGCTGTTCCTTTGAGAATTCTCTTAGCCACTAAAGCCTGCCCTCAGGTCCCCGCCATGCTGCTCTCTCACAATGCAGGTTTTATTTTCTCAAAGGCAGTAGGATACTCTCTTTCCAATTAATGAAGATAGAGGTTTATATAATGTAATGTAATCAAGGAAGTGACTATGCCAGCCCTTTGTCATATGTAATGTAGTCAGGTGTAGGGGCTCACAAGTAGTCACCGCAAGATATGCCTTTGTGATATGTGGATTGTTTTGAGTTAAAGGCAACTGAGATCCTGCTGGCTCAAAAGAGATTTCTATCTCTCTCTTAATTATCTAGAAGAATTTAAATTAGGGCCTTGCTCTAATAAGAAATTATCAGAGATAACCTTTTTGACCTATCTATATGGCAAGCTACTAATTACTGAACAACTGCTCATCTTATCCACTTGCAATGACCTTCCTCCCCTGTGAAGCCCCAAGGTACTTTATTTCACCTTTAGTTCACAATGCTATATATACCTCATTTTAACTTAGTGTCCCTGAACCTCTCATGTATGTGGATTTCCATATGTACATATGTAATTAAATGTGGTTATTTTTACTTGTTAATCTGTCTCATGTAGATTTAATTATTAGACTAGCTGAACAACAAATCTTGAAGAGTAAGAGAAAATGTCTTCCTCCCCCATACAGAAGAGCACCTAGCCCATCATACCCACAGGTCTCACCCATTCTCAATAGCAAAGGACTTATACAGAGTGATATGTGGTGTGTGTACCAGACAGTAGAAACCATGGGGACATCTTAGAATCCTGCTTCCCACTTGATCCTTCTTCAAGTCCCAGTTTAATACTTATTAAAATGGCTACCACTTCATTACCTTTTAATTTAATTGTTTAATATCTCTTTTGTTGTTTCTATTTGGAATCAAATCATAATTAGAGTAGATATCTTATCCGTCTATTCTACTTCTGTTTTATAATGTTTAGAGCAGAACCTGAAACATGGAAGATATTCAATAATGCTGCATGTATGAATGTATGATATAATAGTTTCTAAAAACTATGGCCAACTGCAGGAGAGGAAAAATAATTTTCCCTCTACCTTTGTAAGTTCTTAGCTGAGACCTCCCCTCTAACCTTTTTCCCCTTTGCCTTGAGGATACTTACCTGTGGCACTTGAAGCTGCAGCGTTTACCCTGAGATAACTCATGGATTACAGTCCTAATGTTATCCCTAAAGTTTGTCATGAAATATCTAGTTTTTATTATTATTTTCATATCACTCTAATATATAGATAGCCTTGGGAAACAAATGACATCATTGTATTTATAGCATTCTGTTTTTATTCTGTCCATCACTGAAAATGTCAAATCTTAGAAAACATAGCATTCCTACACGTGATGTTAAAAGAACTGCGAGCTGCACTTTTTTTTCTAAATGGGAAAAGGGTTAATAAAAGACAGATTAACAAGAGGAAAACAAACAGAAGTTTAATAACATGTATCCTTCCTGTATACATGGGAGATACCCAGGAAAACTAAGTAACTCCCCTAAAAGGCCCAAGCCCCACCTTAAATATCAGCTTCAACTAAAGACAAAAATATATATATTAGGGACTTAGGGGAGGCCAGTTAATGGAATGTGCCAGGAAAATACAGTAAGCAAGGGTAAGATTTTTATGCAGATTTAAGTCATTGCCTTCTCCATTGACGAGTTTCTAGAGATTTAATAATTTTTCCCTTCCTGATATAGAGAAGGAGACATCCTTAAAAATGCAGATTTTGCTTATAAATGTAAATGTATCTTACAAAAAGATAACTGCTACTTGGTATTTAGAGATTTTTTTTATGTCTACTGTTTCTAAAGAATAACCAGCTCAAAATAATTCTTATGCCAAAAAGGTATAGTTTGAGGCAGCATATTTTGCTCCTCTTCTCCATACCTTTTGGGAAAAAGAAAAAAAAAACAGAAATTATTTTAACTCTACCATACAACCTAATATTAAAATGAAATATAGGTAAGATGTGAGATAAAATGTGTAAAGATATAAAGCACACATAACATAAAGTATACACACATCTATATACATTCCTTATGAACTGAGGAAACGACTAAAAATAATCCCAAATTTGAGAATCATATAAGCATAAAAATGAAAGATTTGACTACCTAATAAAATTCCTGTACACTGGAAATCACCTTTAAAAAGTTTTAAAAGCACAAACTACAAATGTATAAATTATTTAAAAAATAACCGAGGATCCTAATATCATAATACTATAACTAAATATCCAGACCTTTCTGCATTTTGATCTCTGGTTCTGCTTGAGTTACTAAGCAGTTTTACAGTTTGAACTCTGACTCTTTTTACATGACATTCTACTGTATTCCCTGTACTGTTCATTTATCCTCAAAGCTTGTTTTATAAGTTTATTTTGCAGTCTCCAAGGGAAACTGAGGCATTGGCCTATGTCTGAGACTCCCCTACTGACTATGCCTTATGGAACGGACTGGCAGCCAAAAGACGTGACCCCATCTACTGATCCTGAATCAGCTAAAACTGGAAAGCCCCATTGCTCTAGCTAATCAGAAAGTGTTTTCTTTGCTTTTCATTATAAATTTGTAGCTTGTGTCCTGGAAAAAAAAATATTTGAATGTCAGTTTTAATGAAGTTATTTTTAACTATTCACTAAGACTTTTAAAGTATCATTTAAAATATAAAGCATAAAAGTATGCAAAAAATAGTCAAACATGGAAATGTCAAATCTGTAACATTATTTTTGTCTTTGACACAATAGCTTCAAAGTCTAAGTAAAAATAATCACACAACTTACCTGAACAGCACTATGGAAGTCCTTCACAGAGTTCTAGTGAGATTATCTGCAAGTCTTTTGACTTCTCAGACCTCTTTTCTTGCTTTTTGTAGAAACTGCTGACTTGTGGAGAATAGGCTAATGTGGGCCGAAAAGGCTATGGTGAAGCAACAAACAGAGGGAGCACAAAACAAAGCCTTAAATAATCCAATGTCAATGTAAAGAACCAGACTAACACATCACAAGAAATAAAGTGCAGCTCATTGTTACAACATGAACTTATGCAAACATATCTAATTTTTCAGTGCAGTGATTCTTAAACTTTAACATGCATCAGAACCAGCTGGAGGGCTCTTTAGAACACAGATTGCTGAGATACACCCTCAGACTTCTGATTTAGATTTTGCATTTTCACAGGTTTCTATTTGCTGCTGGTCCAGGACTATACTTTACGAATCACTGTTGTATTCCACTCTCCTAGTTACTTTAGAGTTATAGCTTCTAAAGTATATAGTTAGATTTATATAGATATAAATGTGGATAAAGCTATAGCTATAGATGTGAATGTTATAGTAGATATAGGTAGATATAGATATAGTTTACCTATATTCCCCTCAACCATGAAATGTAATCTCTACAAGTCAACAAATATTTACTGAATATTTATTTTGTAAGCACTGAGGAAACCATAATAAACAAGATATAGTATTTCTACCCTTAGAGAGTATATATAAATAGAACATATAGACAATAAACACAAAAGGAAATATATCAATGAAACAATTCAAATGTGAAGAAAGCATTCACAAAGATAAAATATGGTAAATGATAGAAAATGCCAGGGCCTGGTATATCAAAAATAATTTGTAGGAATGATTCTCAAAGGAAATAGCATTTAAGACAGAAAATAAACAAAAACAAAAATGAAAACAAAAATAACAACTAAGAAATCCTTTATTAACAATATGGATGATAGTGTTTCAAGCAGAATAAACAGAAAGTTCAAGGCTCTGATGTAGGACTGAGATTAGAGAAGTCATAGGTGAGAAAAGAAACATGGATATTATGCTTTTCAATGGGAATAGAAAACAAGTTATCATTACGTTTGTCTCTGAAACCCAAAGCCAAAGGCCAGGACTTGGTACACAGTCAATAAGTATTTGTTTAAAAATGAATACATTAAAAAGTTTTTAAAAACAAAAATCATGTTGTTGGGGAGAAATAAATACATTAATGATTAACTGAACTAATGAGCAAGTTGTTGAGTACAGATTTTAGTATATGATAACATTCAACATACAAATAGAGATATCACTACTTTTAAAATTTTTTTGTTTAATTCACAAACAACAGAATAAGTTGTCAACTTTTATTCTAAAATTCCTCCTACAAGTATCAATCAAAGGACAATTTGGTATTATAAATGAAACTAGAGTATAAGAAATAAAAAATTAACAAATGGCTTTGTTGTTGAACAGTGTAGGGTACCTGTAAGCCACAAATATGGCAGAAATAAAAAATATTTTAAAAATATTGACAGGAATGCATTATTTTTGAGTTCTTGAGACTGCACTATAATGATAAGACCAACGAGAAAGTTGGAAAAGCAAGTTCGATATTAGCTGAAACTATTTTGTTACATCTGTGAATGATATTGAACTTTGGTGCATTTCCTTCTCACATTTTCATTATTATTAACTTAATAATGCAGTGTTCAAAGCATTTTGTTCATTAGATTTTGAAAGCAAGAACATAATTAAAAAAAAATAAAACTTCTTCAAGTAGATATTATCTGGTAGGGTGGATAGCTATTATTTATTTTATTTTTTTTAATTATAAAGATATCACACTCTAGATAAGTCAAATACACAAATGAATATAATGGAAAATAAAAACAAAAACTTCAAAACTTTTCTCCCTCCTACCTCACCACAACAATTTGGTATGTAAAATTCTACTTTCCTCTATAATTCTTTAAATTATATATATTAAATATCTGCATAGTACTAAGTATATGTAGTTTTAAGAATACACATAGGCTGAAAGTGAAGAGATGATAAAAGATATTCCATGCAATGCAACTGAAAGAGAGTAGAAGTGGTTATACTTGTATCACACAAAATAGACTTTAAGTCAAAAGTTGTCATGAGAGACAAAGAAGGTCATTACATAATGCTAAAGAGATCGATTCATCAAGAGAATATAACAATTGTTATAAGAGAATATAACAAGAGAAAAAAAAAATATATAAATATATATAAAACTATTACACCCTTAATGTCATATCATCGAGAGAGATACACACACACAGAATAACAAGGCAGACATATATATATATTTACACACACACACACATACACACACACACACACACACACCCAACATTGGAGCACCTAAATATATTAAGCAAATATTAATAGAATTGAAGAGAAAATAAATAATAATACAACAATAATTGGGGACTTCAATACCCTTCTTTCAATAGAGAATAGATCATTCAGACAGAAAAACAATAATGAAACAGTGGACTTGAATAACACTATAAATCAAATAAATTTAACAAATATTAACAGAATAAAATACAAAAATCATCTGATCATTGCCATAGATGCAGAACAAGATTCTGACAAATTCAATTTTTTTTTCATGATAAGAGCACCCAACAGACTAGGAATAGAAGGAAAGTATCTCAATATAATATAGGTCGTATATGACAAGCCCGCAGCTAATATAATATTCAATGGTGAAAAGCTTAAAGTTGTTTTTCTAAGATCAAGACAAGAATGCCCATTCTAACCACTCCTATTAAAAAGCATAATACAGAAACTCCTAGTCAGAGCAATTAGGCAAGAAAAAAAAAGATATTCAAATTATAAAGAAGTAAAATCATCCTTATGTACAGATAACATGATTTTATATGCATATATATATATATATATACACACAAACATATACACATACATATCTTAAAGACTCCACTAAAAAAAGTTCAAACTAATAAATAAATTTAGTAAATTTCAGGATACAAAATCAATATATAGAAGTCAATTGAATTTCTAAGCACTAATAATGAACTCTCCAAAAACAGCATCAAAAAGAAAAAAAAATATCTAGTAATAAATTTACTCAAGGGGATGTTGATCTAAAAGAATAAAAGAGTCAGTTATTTCACTTGCAAAAATGGTTTTACTCAGTAACAGCAAAGAATTGCAATTTGGGACAACAACCTATGTCAAAACCATAGGCAAGTCCAGAGAACAAAGAAGAGACATGTTCTTTTATAGAGAAAAGGAGAAATTTGGGAAGAGTTGTTGTAAAGAGTTCTTTGGAGGAAACTGAGAGTTTGAAGTGCAATGGCTTTTTGTTAGCTGGGTTGTAACAGTCTGTTGTTGGCTGAGCTCTTGTTGGCCAAGTAGAAAATTTTCCTTCTTCCTGCTGGGCCAGTAAAGTAGAAACATCTTCCTCTCGGAGATACATCTGTTTCTGTTTGGGGTAATTGATGATGAGTGGTAGTGCATGAGAGTTCCCCCTACAGGTCCTGCTGATTCTAATTTCAGTTGCAGTTTCCTTTATTAATTTTCACAGAGGTGAAAGAGCTGTCAATTGAAAATTCTAAGACACTGATGGAAAAATCTGAAGAAGACACAAATAAATAGAAATATACCCTTTTTTTATTAATTGGAAGAATTAATATTACTAAAATGTCCATACTAGATTTTAGAAATTTAATACAATCTCTATCAAAATTCCGATGGCATTTTTCAGAGAAATAGAAAAGAAATCCTAAAATTTATATGGAATGAGAAAGGCTTCAAATATCCAAAGCAATTCTGAGGAAGAAAAACAAAGCTTGAGGCATCACATATTCTGACATCAAATTATATTATAAAACAATGGTAATTAAAATAGTTGCTTTGTAATATAATTAAAAAAATAAGAAAATAATAAAAATAAGAAAATATTTGCAAACCATATATCCAATAAGGGGTTAATATCCAAAAAATATATGAGGAACTCAAGGACCTCAATAACAAAAGCAAAACAAAATAACTCAAAAAACAAAAAAAAATAACAAATTACCTTACTCAAAAGGATCTGAATAAACATTTATCCAAAGAAGACATATAAAAGGCCAACAGGTACATGAAAAGGTGCTCAACATCATTAATCATCACAGAAATGCAAATCAAAACCATAATGAGATGTCACCTCACACCTGTTAAAATGGCTATAATAAAAAAGACCAAAGATAAGTGTTGGTGAGGATGTGGAAAAAAGGGAAGCCTTGTGTACTATTGGTGGTAATGTAAATTGATATAGCCATTATAGAAAATGACATGGAGCTTCCTCAAAATAATAAAAATAGAATATGATGTAGCCATCCCATTTCTGGGTATATATTTAAAGAAAACGAAATTGGTATCTTGAAGAGATGTCTGCTCCCATGTTCACTGAAGCATTATTCAAAATAGTCAACATATAGAAACAACTTGAGCATCTGTCAGTAGATAAAGGAATAAAAAAAAATATGGTAAATATACACACTGGAATATTGTTCAGTCTTAAAAAGAAGTAACTCCTCCCATTTGCTGGAACATGGATGCTAAGTGAAATAAACCAGACACAGAAAGATGAGTATTGCATAATTTCACTTACATGTGGAATCTAATAAAGTCAAACATAGAAGCAGAAAGTAGAATGATATTTACCAGGGACTGGGAGGTGGAGGAAATGGGAAGATGCTGGTCAAAGGGAACAAAATTTCAGTTATGCAGAATGAGTAAATTCTGGAGATCTAATGTACAATATGGTGACTGCAGTCTACAGTACTGGAGTGTACTTGGCATTTGCTAAGAGAGTAGATCTTAAGTGTTCTTACCCCACAAAAGAATATAGTAATTATGTAAGAGAATGGATATATAAATTAGCTTGATTGTGACTTTGTGACATTGTTCACAGAAATACAAAAAAAAGATGTATATATGTATCAAAACATTATATTGTACACCTTAAGTATACACGATTTTTATTTGTCGATTATACCTCAATAAACCTGGAGAAATAAAATATATACAAAATACATATTAAATATGTATATGTTTTCAAGTATTTTTTTATTGCTTTATTATCTACATTTTTAAAATCTGGAAAAAATACATGTTAAAGGAAAATTTTAAAAAGTGACTTATTTAGATCTAATATTAACATGTACTGTACGGTTTATTTAATTCTACTGATGAAGGAACTGTTAAGATGTTAATAACTCATTCAAAGGAGAACCCGACCCCCTAAAACAAAAATACACATTTATAGATCAGGAATAGTACAGTAAATATGCAAATAGAGGAAAAACTCTCTTCTTCTACATTGGGAGAGGGAAGTAAATTGAACTACGGGACAGAATTAATGTATCTATAAAAAAAATTTTGCGTTGTTATCAATTATCTATAATTTAGAGTTTAAAATAGCTCAAAGGGCAAGATAATGTTAGAATTGATAACTAAGATGTATGTGCTCCAACCATGCATGCAAAATTTTATACTGAAGTACAAATTTTTTCCTACAAATACGTGGGAAAAACATTAGATTACATATATTTGTTGAATTTTTTTCAGACACCTTCCAATAGCTTATTCATGACAATGATTAATTTATTTTTTATGTTTCATAACTTTATATCTAGAAGTGTACATACATGTATACATGCACACACATACATTCTTTCCAGGATGTAACATGGAGAACCTATAACATATAACATGTTACATGTAGGACATATAACATTTTCATTATTGCCATATACTCCTGGAATTAAACACAGGAAGCTGAGGCGACACAGAACCTACGATTCTAAGGTTCTGGATCTAGAATTCACCTTCCTCCCAAAATGACAGTTTTCTTCTACTCCTGAATACTCTAAATTTAGAACTGGTATATAACTAGGCCCAGTACTGTGAAAATAAGGGTTTCCTAGAGAGTGATTACTGAGATCTGATCTGAAAATTAGTCCTCTTCACTGTCTTTTGTAAGTTTTTATGTCTATTAAAAAAAAGTAGGAAATGAAATGAATATAATCATGTCAAAAATGTCTCACCTGTCTCATGTTAAATGGCATTCTCTCTCCTAAATAGGAACATGACCTAGTTCAAAGCTTCTTTCTGTTTATTTGCTGGATCTACTGTCTAAATATAGCCTAAACTCAGCCATTTTCCCAGAATTTGCAGGAGTTGCCTTCTGCCAGGTCTAACTTTGAAATGATAATCCTTTGACAGCCCTTCTGTTCGTTGTTTAGTCTTTATATCCGGATGCACCAAAATTTGCAGTTATCCAGGTGGAATGAAAATCTGGAAGTGATTGATCACTTTTAAGAAACTAGACACATTCTTTCATAGTCCTTTCCTCTTTTTTTCTACTCCATCTCTAATTTCTACCCTAGACATAGAGGAATATGTAAACTACACAAACAATCGATAAGTAGATGAAATAAGCCTCTCAGATAGGAAGAGTTTAGACTTAAAGACAAGAAAGAAGTTCAAAAAAGAAGAAACCTGATTAATTTTATTAGTATTTCAATAGATTAGGCCTTCTGAAGAGGGTAGAATATGATTCCACCAAGGGTCATTGAAAATGAACACTTTGGAACTCTTGACAAACTAGGGAATAAGGTAATCATTTTAATTAATTTGTTTTTAGGTTCTCTCATTTAAAAGAGCTAGCAGTTCCATTGCTCTTGGCAGAATACAACTGTGATTGTAGCTTTTCTATTCAATGCACCGGAAATATCAATGAATGTCTCCAACTGAGAGTGAGATATTGGCAGTATTTCCACATATTATGTGCTTATACATATTATTTTTCTCCTCTGCCCTTTGATAGTCCAATTTTGATAAACAAAAGATAAAATCTTAAATAAAACAATCTTCCAAATTATTGTCTCATTAGAGTAATGATACAAATGAATACATTTTTTTCAACAACCCACAGTCGGGTGAGTTGCAATAAAATAATCACACCAACACTTGCTTAATGTGGTTAATTTCGAACACAGCAGGATATAACCATGTATATATTCTGAAGCAACACGATTCTGAGTAAAGAGGTGTTTGAGCATGAAAATAACAAATTATATACTCCTTGTATCATATATAGTTTCTTTCCCCCAAATATCTCTCCTTTTCATCCATGATAGTTAAAAAGACTCAATTATTTGTTTATATATAGAAGTTTGAGAATTGAATTCCTGTCACTGTATGTTATAAATCCATGAATATTTAAGTTGTATTTATATAGAATATTTTGAAATAGATTTAGAGTTGATAGTGTTTTTAGAAATCTCAAACAATTTAGAACTTGCTTTTGTTTTTGTTTTTGCTGAAAAGCAAAGTAAATGCATTCACTATAGCACTTGCAAGTTGGGGGAATAATGGGAAAAGATCAAAATAGAATAATGGAATCATGAAGAAGCAGCACACATGTGATATATTCTCATTCTCGTTTACCAACTCAGCCATTTGGGTAAAGAGCAAGACTAACAGAAAACAACAACAACAACAACAAAATATGTCTATAAAACCCAAAGCTACTTCTTTGAAGTGTTATACGAAGTGGACAATAGAGTAATTGTATTAGTATAGTACTAATCCTTATTTTGAAAGAGTTATCTCCTTTTAAAATGTCCTGTCTAAGTCTATGGCCATGCTACTGTGAATAAGCCTGATCCCGTCTGATCTTGGAAGCTAAGCAAGGTTGGGCCTGCTTAATACTTGGATGGGAGATCACCTAGGAAGACCAGGTGCTCTAGGTGTAAAAATAAAAAAAATAAGAGATTGTAAATTGATGATAAAGTCCTTGCAATCTGTGAGGTCAACCAAGAGTTGCCTCGCCTAAAAAACAAACAAACAAACAAACAAATAAATGTATGTCTTGTTTAGAGTTTACATATGCTGTGGTAGAAATTATGTAAAAAAAAAAAGTATATCTATGTACAAAAACTAAAAGATAAAGAAGATAAAAATTGATGTAAGAGAGTATAAGAGCTATAATGATTTAAGAACTTTAACTTATTGTTTAACAATGAAAATAATGTTATTTCAGATCTGATGAAGCCCATCTCATTCCTAGTACATAGATATTAGCTATAATAATATTTAAATTCAGCAATTATTTAATAACTATCTATTGTGCCTCTAGTATTGTGCTTGATCTTGAAGAGCTATAAGATATAGTATAAAAAATCTGCCATAAAAATTATTTCAGTTTAGCTTAAAATATAAAAAGCTCATTTTGTGCTGTGACTTAGAAACTACAAAAGAGTAATTCATTTTCCAGTTCTTCTTAATCAATTCTCAGTGGTGATACGTGGCTGATGTACATATAGCCATGGGTGGCCTTCTACCACTAAAATGAGCAGACTCAGAATATGGCTATGTCAAGGAGGAATAAAACATCCTTCTACTCTTCTAGGTTCTTCTCGCTAGTTTAAGAAATAAATTGACATGAGCCAAATTAACAGGAAATAGTCAAGTTTCATTTTGTATGTATAGAGGTCTAGATATGGGACCTAAAGAAATGACCAAAGTAGCTTTTATACTTTTTAGACAAAGAAATAATAAATTTGTGAAGAACTGACAAGACAAGGAAACTTATGCTTGGGTATTGATTAATGAAGAAACTAAGCATAGTTTATTTACAGAGTCTTCTCAGCCCTGAATTTCCTGTATCTGTTGAAAAGGATGTCTTTTTTACCTCCTGGTGCAGGGAGGATACCTATCGCATGAGAGATTTATTTCTTGCTTTCGGAGGGACAGAGAAGAGGGTCAGAGCATCTTTCTTGAAGGACCGACTATTTCTCAAGTAATTCTAAATAATATGTTAGAGTAACATTATTTTGCGGTAGCAAACTTTGCTTCCCTACAAGCTACTATTTAAAGAGTACTTGCTATGTGCCAGGTACTAAGTTAAGCATTTTATATTTATTATTTAATTTAACACTCGCAATAAACTTGTGAGTTATTTTCTCACTCTTTGTAACAAATGAGGAAAATGAAACTTTGAGAGGTTAAGTATATTTCCCAAAGTCTAATGGGTATTAAATATTAGAAGCAGGAGGTGAATACAGTTCTATTAGAGTTCACTCCTTGTACCATTTAGCACTCTCAATAATGCTTCTATGGAATATGCATGATTCTGGGATAGAGTATGACCCTGAGGAAGGACACAAGGGAAGAAACAACTGAAAAGAATTGAGGTTAGGTGAATGAGAGGGGGACAAAAGAGCCACAGAAGACCTTTTGCTCACATGAGGTAAATTCTATATGAATAGAAAAATAACTTGGGAAAAATAAATAAATATTTTACATTATCTTCAAAATGCTCGTATACTCAAAGTTGACTAATATTAACAATGAATCCTTTCTGGAAATGCAGTTTATTTTAGGTGCCATCAGAGGGGGAAGTATCTGACTGAAGATCTGGGATACTGGCAGAATACTCAGGAGAACCAGCTAAGGTCAGAATGGATCTGGAGTCTCCAGTCGGATCTTCTGGGTCCTGATTTCAACAAAACTGAGTCATTTTACAGGCTCAATATTTCTTCACTTCTTAGGCCTTTGTTATGTCAAAAACCTAATAAAAAGATTATTAGTGATTGATTATGTAATTCTTACATTAAGTTCAGACTTGTCTAGGCCTCCAATTTTCATTTTTACCAGAGATCTAGTCATCAATAACATATAGAGAATAAAATATTTACAAAGGAATCTCGTGAAATCTAGAATTTGCTTTAAAATACTCAAGGAAAATAACTTAGTAGACTAGATGAAACAAGAAAGGCAAATTATTGATACTTATTGAAGTTGTATAATGAGTATGGGAAGGCTCTTTACAACAATTTTCTTCCTTTCTAAAATAATAATAAAAAAAAAGATAAAAATGCATAGGGGCAAATAGAGAAGTCTGATCAAGATTTATACAGAACACACACACACACACACACACACACACACATTTCTACCCATTCTGAATAGACCATGGTTATTTTGAACTGTTTTGCTGGTATGTGTATATACTGATTCGCAGTTTTGAATATGCGCCATGTTTAATCAGTCTGCTAAAAGCAGAATTCTGCCCTTGGCACTTTAACTTAAACTTGTATCCTCTCTTGCGTGCCCACTTTTGCAGAAATAATATTCTCCCCTTTATTTGACATTTTTATACTAAAACTTCACATTATGAATAAAATAATACATTAGGGGGAATTGAGCAGTGTTTCAGAAACAAGACTGTAAGTCCTCTATAAACTATTTTCTCAACAATTTTAAGTTGAGGAGGATTTAAGGATTTATTCTGCCTTTAAGCACTAGCTTCATAAATACTTGCCTGTTCTTTTTATGAGTAAAGAGAGAAATTGTTTACATGAAAACACAGCACCTGGAGTGCCCTAGATTCTGCAAAACATTTTGAAAAAATGCAACAATTCTGTCCCTGAAGCTTACTTGTCATTTTAAATTTAGACAATTCGAACAAATCAGATCCAGTTTTCTTCAATTAATAAAAACAGAGGATGTTCTGAAAAATCTTTTGATATGAAACTACTTAGTTAAAAATAATTTTTAAAAAGTTAAAAATAATAAAACTATAACAAGTTTAGGAAGAGGAGTAGTGATAGAGAATATATATTTAAAGTGAGAGCTATAAATGATAAACAAATGGCAACTAAGGCAAAATGAAAGAGAATCTATAGAAGGAAAAAAAGCGACTATAATCTGGCAGTTATACATTGAGTCAAGCTTACTGAAGTACTGAGCTCTTACTGTAGGAAAGAGAAAAACAGAGGGAGCTTGAGGTATGAGACACTGAGCTAATGTCTTTCTCCAGATCATCGGTTTATTGCCCATTAAGGTGCCCCAAGTCTGGTAAAACATTCTTGATTATTTTTAAGGTACAATATTTTAAAAATAAAATTTGAGAACTCGTGTGTGTGCGCACGCGCGCGCGTTTGTGTGTGTGTGTGTGTGTGTGTGTGTGTGTGTTTGCTTCCTGATTAGCGCAAGCGAGCCATTAGTTAGAAATATCTCATTAAAAACTGGGCCTTAAAACTCAATATCAGAGGCCACTTTTTAAAACTTCCATTAAAACACTCGGGCTCCAACCTGACCTACAAGGCATAAATAACTGTGAAATTATTTTCAGTGGATGAGAGATTTAACAATCAGATGATGTTTAAGAGCAAGTGGATACTTGGTACTGTCTAAACAAAGCACTGGGTAGAATAAAAGCAACTAGATAGTCTTATCCAAATATTGTGTATCTTTATCTATACAGATTCTTACCTTGCTCAAATCAGTGTAAACTGGAAATTAAAACAATAATAAATGAGAGATAAAGATAATGTAAAAGTTTCTATATTACAGAAAAAAAAATACAACTTTTAGGTATGTCTTCTTATTTGTAATTCTATGTTCTGAGTTTCACTGAATAGCCAAATTATTAAACTATGTGGGCCTTGAAATAAAGGAGGCTAACATGCAATTCATTCAAAATAAGTCAGTGGTAATAATTATGCCTCCCCCCACAAAAAAAGAAAACTCCTGGGCTAAACTTTGGTTTCAAGAGTTTAACAAGGGGTTGGATTTTTTTTTTTTTTTAAATGCACTCCAGTTCCTGGCCAGATATAACAAAAGACTAGAAATAGTTCCCATTATCAATGCAGAATGACAGTCACACTTTATATTTAGTCTACCACACCAAGATTTAAAACACACTAGCACAGCATTTGAAGATAATTTGCTATTTCTACTTATTAAATTAAATCTCTGCCTCTGAGTAATTAAAAACTTTGAACTTTGAAGGATTTATTTGAGCACTATGCTATACCCTTTTCTTTTTTAACTTTTAATTTATGTCCTTAACTTTCTATCAAGTATCATTTGGATTACTGTTTAGTATTTTCTGGTCTAACTCTCTTTTTAGAAGATTAATGTGAGATTCATAACATAATCATGTAATTCTAATTGGTGTGGATAAATTATACATCAGTTGTGCAATTCCTCAGTATCTAGAGCTCATTTGACATAATTAGAATTCAATTATTTAATTGCTAATTGGAATTAAATCAGGTTATTCTGGTTTCAAGATAATATACTGTGAATACTTCACAGAATATAAAATAGTAATGTTTCCATACTTTCAATATTTATAATATAAAGAACATATTATATGCAAATTAAATGAGCTAAGATTATGAAGAAAAAGGATAGATTGTAATAGACACCTCTAAATGATGAGTTTACATACCCAAAGTCTCTCTTGCTCTTTTTAATCATTTGCTTGGAAGGCATTGAATAATTCTTCACGAGCCTATCATCATTCAAAGCCATTTTATAATTGCCTTACCTACTTTCTCAGACAGAAAAATAAAATCAGATTCATTTTTTAGAGTGATATCTTGTTTCGACCCAAAGTAATATCAGCTAAAGTGATCAGCCACATTATTTGCCAGGATGGCATTCAATTTTTTTTTTTTTTTGGAGGGAGGTGCTATTTCATAAAGAAAATTCATCTCTCAAGAATGAAAAATTTTCAACCTTGAGGATATTGTATCAAGTGTGTCTCACTTTTTTAAAACTGGTATAAGACATAAGAATAAACGACATTCTTTTAATTATATAATTCAGAGACAATTAATTTGATCTTGAGTATAACAAATTAAATCTACATAATAGTTTGTTGAAATTTCAGATATTATTATCCTGTTCAATACAATTAAATTGTACTCTACACATGATAGATGCTTGAAAAAAATCAAGTACATGTCATACTCAAATTGGCACTTTGTGTGCCATTTGATATTTGGAACCCTGAAGTGTTAAACATAAAAGATTCTGACTTGTTCACAGTCTTCTAAAGAAGTGACTATCCTTCTCTCTCTCCTTCTGTATATATGCACCTGGACATACATACATATACACAAGTAAGGTTATTGCAAGAATTATTCTGTTATCTTTGATGAAAGTATTCAGTGACAGACCAAATACATCTAAGATGACATTGATGGCTTTGATCAAAATATACGATCAGAATTGTTATCTAGTCAATTAAATTTGCTTTACAAAAATGCTAGTTAAAATATCAACTTATTTTTCAACCTATATCCTTTATACTATCCTATATCCTTTTTACTATTACTGCAGAATTAATTTCTGCTTGATGTAGTGCTCCTAAGTCATTAATTCAAGTACAGTTTTCTTGGTAAAACATTTTGTGGGTTAAAGTTGTCACCTTTGATGTATTAAATGCCTTTTGATTCAATGCAATAAATGTATTGTAATAGAATGACTTTCTATACTTGAAATGTAGAATTTAAGACTTGGTACAAAGTAAAACTGGACATTAGTATATTACCAAGATAATTGGAAAAAAAGTAAAGATTATAATTAACTTGCAATTTCACCCATGGTGCCAAAAATAAATTTCATTTTTTATTAATTATTTAGCATAGCATAATGACATTGTTTGTTAATGTCTGTAAAATATAAACTGACTTTTTAAACTTAAAGTGGCCAGTTGTTTTCTACCTATAATTTTCTGTGGCTAAGATTATTGTTTTAAAATTTTCAGAAGTTTTTCTCTAAAACAAGGAAAAATCTTCTGTAATAAAAAAGTAAAATTGTTTCTCTGTGATTATAGTCTGTAGCTCACATCATGATAAAGAATTTCAGATTATGTAGTTACCTTAATGCTTTATCATGCTCTAAATACTATATCAGAGGAACCAACACTCATCCAGGTACTCAAACCATAACCCCTAGTGTTCTCAGTCCCTCTATTAAATGTCTCCAGTCTTATGTATCCTATTCAGATTTATTTCAACTAATGGAGCATAAACTTTAGGTACTCTCATTTGCTCCGTCTCTTCTGAGGCCTCCGAACAGGTTATAGAATTATGGGGGTAAGGAGGAAGCATCGAAGGTTTCTATCAGACAATTAATAAAAATATTAAAATTCTTTTTCTAAAATTTTGTGCTGTTTGTGGTATATCACTCTATAAAATAGTTTATCTGATTTGTTTCTCATTCTAAATATTCACTTTTTCACTTACATTTGCATTTGTAGTTTTGCATGTTTTTTTCAGTTTATAAATTATATATTCTTTAAATCTCATAAAACCTGATTCTATTGCTTAATAATAATTCCCTTACCCAACCCTCTTTATGTCTATTCTAGATTCTGAAAAGTTTTCCTGATTTTCATTGTTTTCAGTGTGGCTTATCTCTGATCTAGCTCTAACTTTTTTTTTTATTGCAACTATGAAATTGTTTCTAAATTGCATACCTAATACCTTTCTTAAAATTTTAATAATTTTCTATTGATCATAGAATAGAGTATAAATCCATTATATATTTATATGTATCATAATGCCTTGTTTCTGTTGTAAGAAATTAGCACACAGTGGCTTAAAATAATACAAATTTATTGTTTTATAGTTCTTGAGATCAGAAGTCTTAAAATCAAGGTTTCAGCAGGTCTTTGTAGCATCTCTAGAAATCAATCTGTTTTCTTGTTCTTTCCAGCTTCTGAGGCTACCTATATCATTCCTTAATTCATGATGCTTTCCTTTATCTTCAAAGCCAGCAGCGTGGCATCTCTTAGTGGCTTAAAATAACACAAATTTATTGTTTTATAGTTCTTGAGATCAGAAGTCTTAAAATCAAGGTGTCAGCAGGTCTTTGTAGCATCTCTAGAAATCAATCTGTTTTCTTGTTCTTTCCAGCTTCTGAGGCTACCTATATCATTCCTTAATTCATGATGCTTTCCTTTATCTTCAAAGCCAGCAGCGTGGCATCTTCAAGTTTCTCTCCTCCCTGACATCTCCTTTCATCATCATATCTCATTCTCTGATTCTAACTCTTCTGCCTCCTTTTTCTCTTATAAACCATTGCAATTGCACTGAGCCCACCCAGATAATTCAATATAATCTCCCCATCTCAAGATTCTTAACTTAATCATACCTGCAATATTCCTTTTGCCACATAACATATTCACGGGTTCTGGGTATTAGGACATGGACACTTTCAGAGGGCTATTATTTTGTCTACCGTATATTTATTATATCTATTCTTTTAACTAGTATCTCTCTACCTTTATAACTCTCACCACATACCGCCTCCTCGCATCATACAATAGCCTCCAGAATAATAACATAAACAAAAAGTAATATTTTTGATCTCTTGTAAAATGCTCAAGCTAAGTGTTTTATATGCTCTCATTTAATATTTATGACACTGTGGAAGATGGTTATTTATCTTTTACAGATGGGAAGATTGAGAGGTTTGAGTATGTACACAGGGGACATGAAGTCACAGTCTGAATCCAGACTCAGATCTTTGACTCCAGATATACCTGATTAATTATTTACCCCTATCCCATTATGTTTGTAGTTCTTCCAAGTATTTTCTCTGACACACCAGAAAGTTTTATAACCCCTTCCTTTTCTCCATTCCTCTCTTTGCCTTCTACCCTACATTTAAGACTAAACTCAATTATCATCACCACTCTGAATCTCTTTCCAAATCTCTTACTCTTCAACTGTATATAATATCAATTTCTATTGTACCTACCACATCATTTCTGAGCACTTATTTATCTACAGGTCTCCCTTTATAAGATCTCAAAACCGCTGTGGAAAGAGTTCATGCCTAACATTGTATTTTCCAAGAAACTTCTGCTATAACTGGGACAGAGAAGGCACTTTATAAATGTTTGTTGAATAAATAAAATGAAGTGTAAAGAATGATAAACTGCAAGTGATAAATTGCGTAGGAGGGTTAGGTCACTTAGGGGTAAAACAGCACAGTTTGTTTGAGAATCACAAGTATTTCACATGGTTGGAGTATAGTATAAAATGCGGATGAGCATCAGGAAAGAAGTAGGGAGACAGAGAAGGGGAAGATCATAGGAAGCTCTATCAAACCATGGAGGTGAGACTTTATCCAGAGGCTCTGGGATATAATGGCAGAATTTAATCATAAGATGGATATTAATTTGCATTCTAAAGGATTTTTTTTGTTTAATAACTGATTTCAAAATCATACGTAATTATTTTTTTCTTCCAATTCAGTGTGGCATGATTGAAAGTCAGACAAATTATACCTTTAGTCATCAGTTCTACCATAAAATAGCCTAGTGTCAGCACTTTCCTCTTAACTCCATGCATCACTTGCTTTAAGCAAAATGAGAAATTGAGAAGTTGACATCCTACAGACCTTGATTCCTTCATTTTGCCTTATCAAAGGGAGAAAAGACATGCATTTTTTTTTAAACTCATAGGCAAGTTTTGTCAAAGAGAATTCCCTACTTTTTAAGAAATGTCCTAAACTTTAAATATATTAGTGATAGAGTAGGCTCAGAAATTAATCAGGAATCCAGTAAATGTTGTATAACATACTATGGCTATGATAGTAGAGAGAAACTTGGATAATTCTCATCTGGGAAGAGCTTGAAAATAGGAAAAAAATAAAAATAAAAAGCAGTATCCTTCCAGGTCAGTAGAAAGTATCATTCAAGAATTTAAGAAAGTAATTGATTTTTTTCCATCAGCAGAATTGGAAATCTGAGTTGAAGCTACTTAACATTTTATGGGGAGAAATTGGGTTATAATTTAGCCTATACAGGACCTAGAGGAAAATATACATACACATACACATAAATATATACTCAGCAAAAATACAAGTAGGTATTGTTATGCCTGTTTTTGCATATTGAAAAACAGATACTTAACTAGGTTATTTTCAAGATCACGAAGTTGGTAAGCAGGGAAGCTAACATTTTGCCTTTGTTGTGCCAAACTCTAAAACCTGTGGTACTTCTCACAACATTTTCTTCCTCATTTAAGGGAAATCAATTAATTATCTGCTATGTGCTTTTTGTTCTATTAAACAGCCCAATATCTTGCCCTTGGGAACTTCTAGCTCAAATATCTAACTTATCATTTCTCTTCTTACATGTCGCGGTTCTTTATGTCACCTAAGAATTGGAAGTAACACAATTTCAAAGTTGACTCTTAAAAGCAAATAATTTTTATAAGTGATATTCAAATGTGTGGCACAAATAATACTTTTGAATGTAGAATATGAGGGAGGGGTTATAAGGGCGATAATTAGTTTTTAAAACTTGACTGTCATTGCAGATTTCATCAAATTTAATTAGTTAGGTAAACTTTTATTCACAAATGCCTGCAATGTGTTAGGCACTGTGTTAGACCCTGGGGAGTCTGTAAACAACGACCTAGTCCTCAAAGAAAATGAGTAATTTAATAAATAATTACAGTGTAGTTTGTTAAATGCTATAAAGATGTATTCTTGGGGCTTTTAACCTAATCTGAAATGAACAGGGAAAGTTTGCAGGTAGAGGATATGTTTAAGTTGACATAAAGAAAATGAGTAAGAATTAATGAAATGAAAAGTGATGGGTGATGCCATAATGTAAGCCACTGGCAGATGGCCCTGTAACATTAAGGAATACAACTAGAAATGAAACAGTAATGCAAAGGAAAGGTAATAATGTTACATCGCGGGAACTGTCTCTCATAGTTTACTATTCAATGTCAAGAAGTAAAAAGCACCAGAAGTGTTGTAACAGGTATGATATGTCACAGTTACAACAGTCCATATAACAGAGATATAAAAGATGGAATTTTTCTTGATGAATTTTTGAGATTCTATCAGATGAATCACTGTATAACTTTTCAGGTAAATTCCATCTTATTGACAATTTTTCAGGCCACTTCAGAAGGACTTAGCCACTTCAGGAACACTTCAGTGATACTCAAAGGACCATCTCCATTTCATTGTTTTCCCCTTAAGGGTCTTCTCCCTTTTCACCCTCACATCTTACTTTTCAAATCACAGGATGTGGTTCCTGCATGCTAGTTCCCAATAGTGATTTAGTACAGAGCATGCGTGGTGGTGGTGAGAAAAGGGGGAGGCATACTTCTTTAGGATCTTAGCTGGATAGCAACATGGTAGGAATCACAGAGCCTGTCTCAGACTCCAGAGCTGGTCTAGGCTGGCTTATGTGCTGATGTCTCTGTATCTTGGATGGAGCCTGGTGCTGGCCTTTGTGCATATCCAGGCCCCTCTGAGCCCCTCATGGGCAGTGCACGTGTATCCATCAGAGGTGAGCCCCCTTTTCCTGGGGTGGTTTCTTGGCTTACTCTCCTAGGCAGGCTCTACGGTTCACTCTGGGCCTATGGGAAACTTATAAATCGCTTCATGTCATACTCAAACCTGTGAGAAACTAAGGGGGTTATCTAACCCCCCATTCAACAATGTCACTATTTTTCTCCCAGGGCAAATTTGGGGGCTTCTGTTCTTGTGCCTCTGTTGAAAAACAAGTCTCTTCTTTACCTAAATTTGCCCCGATCTTTCAATGAACTCCTTTTTTCCTTCCTCTTCCTTCCCTTGACTTGTGTTGAAAGAGGGAACACAAACACCACATTCTTTCTTCTGCCTTCTTCCATCTTTTCTCTCAGTGTCCACTTTACGCCTCAATCCCGGCACTATTAACATTTGAGTCCAGATAACTCTTTGCTGTGGGGGTTCTCCTGTGCACTGTAGGATGTTCAGTAGCATTCCTGGCCTCTACTCTCTAGATTTCAGTATCATCTATCCAACTGTGACAATTAAAAATGTTTGCAGACATTGTTAAATGTCTTGTGGCTGATAAAATTGTCACCCCACCACTCTCCCTACAAAGTAGCAATTTTGTCTACTCTAAAGCTAAGGAGATAAACTGATTCTATCAAAATAAATTCATTTAAAAGTATTTTTAGTCTCATGCCTGAAATTTAGGTTTTATTTTTTTTCTCCCTCTAATTTTAGGGAAACTATAGAATTGATTGACATCTTTTATTTGCTAAACTCTGGGCTATTGTAACCTTTGTCCCCCAGGGGTAACTGTAACCTCAAATCTCCCAGATTGAGTCAGAGGTCAGCAAAACAAACATTTCACACTACTTGGTGCTTCTATGCTGCAAGTTAATATTTTATGTATCATCTGCCTCAATGGTTTTACCAGAAATCTAAAAAAAGATGCAAAGTACAAAGTTAAGCAGTTAAAACATTGCTAAGATTTTGACCAACTATTAACCTTATAAAAAATTTGTATATATGTTTAGAACTCACTTAAATTAAAAAATAACCAAACAACAACTATCTGGCTATCCCTAGATAATTCTCATATTAGCTATTCCTTTTCTATTCTCTCACTTTGGACCCAGTTATCAGATTGTTTATACTTAGAATCCCAAACTATCATTATTATTTTATCTATTATCTCTTACCTCCTTTACTTTTTATCTTCTGCTCTTTCTACTGTGACAGAGGTAAAATGATTCTGAGAACCAGTCCATATAATGCTTGGTCAAACCAAGTTGTATTTATACTAATGTGATACACACTCCAGTAGATAGATTTCTAGGAACCACATTTATCATTTTGGTCTGTCTTAAAGAAGTTATTTTTTGTCCTATATCTATGTGCTTAGTAGTTTTACAATTAATTTATGATACATTTCGGAGTAAAGAAGAAAAGCAATTTGTCAAGGAAATACAACTTTTAAGTATAATGAAATCTAACGTTCAATCAATCATTAGTATTAAGAGATAGAGATAGAGACAGAGATAGAAATAGAGATAGAGAAAGAGAAACTGTTGTGAATATATACTAGTCTAGTTCTTTTTAACGTTCCTACTATAAATGTCTGGATTCACACATTATTATAAACAGGAATGTAAATCACTGCAGCTAGTTTAATGACATAAACAAAACATTAATAGAAACAACAAAATTAAGAGCAATAATGCATTTTCTAACGAGGGCATTTATCCTGCCATGTTCTAAAAACCCAAACACATAAATAACTTTATGGCATAATTTTTGAAAATATATTATTCCAAAGACTAATTATTTTCTATAACGAATATTGTTACAGGATTAAATTTTAAAAGGGCACCTCCATTGTTAAATGAAGCTAATTAAAAATATACATAAAAATTGATGGAGGTTAAAAATTTGTTTCTGAGTCCTTATTCATTTTGAAAATTCCAATATCTAGTACAGTTTCAGATGCATAGTAAGTATTTAATAAATTTGCATTAAAAAAGTAAAGGAATTAAAGTTTTGAAGACTAATACATGTGCTAAATAGAGTAATGAGGAAAACATGACATATTATAGTCTTGAAATGTGTCTGCACACTTGAAATGTTCAGTAAATGCTTGTGATCTCAGCTGAAAATGTTATTATGGAAAAACTGAAAAGAGAGACCGTGGAGTGTTGACAAAGAGTTTACCACGTGGGGTAGGCTCCTAATAATTTTGGCTTCCTGGTATTTACACCATTGTGTAACCCCCACCCTTAAGTAAGGACAAGTCCTAATGACTCACTTCTAACAATCAAAATATGGCACTGAGGGATTTTACTTCTGAGATTAAGTCACAAAAGACTATGATTTCCATCTCTCATGCACTCCCTCAGACTCTTCTTGCTTGCTTGCTCAGATAGTCAGTTGCCAAGTTTTGAGCTACTACATGGACAGACTCATGTGACAGTGAACTGAGAGTGGCATCTGGCAAAAAACAGTGAGAGACTGAGACCTTCAGTCTAACAACCACACAGAACTGAATCTTGACAACAACCACGTGCATGATGTTGAAAGAGTTTCCTTCCCCAGCAGAAGCTTGGGATAACTACAGCCTAGCCAATACCTCAGTTGCAACCTGTGAAGGACCTGGAGTCAGAAGATCTAGGTAAGTCATACCTAGCTCCTGACCAATAGAAACTATTTGACAATAAATGTTGTTTTAAGCTGCTGAGGTTTGGGGGAATTTGTTATGCAATATATTTCAAAGGAAGGATGACCCCAGCCAACTACCACCATCAAGAGAGAATTCTTGCTTTCTATATGACCATTACAACTCTGAGGTTAATAAACTAGCTAACTCACTTTACTAGAGTTATACATTAAAAAAATAACTTAATAAAAATAAATATTATTTTCCCCCACTTACAAATTTATGAATTTTATCTAAAATCCTGCAAAGAGATAAAGCGGTAGAGGGTAAAACTCTGGGATTTAGAACAGGGGTACGATTGGTTTTAGTAAATGAAACTAATAGTTGGGAAGGGGACAAGGCAGTTCTGATAAAAGCAGTAGAGAAGAAACTAGTGTAAATGGCTGGCCTACTGACAATTTTGTCACCCAAGCCATTGCTGAGCACTTACAGTATTCCATGTCATTGTACAAAGCTCTGTGAAGACAAAAATTAATGAAACTTGCTTTTGATCTTGCTTTTTGATCTTAAGACTATGTATGTATGTTTGAAACTATAGTGTAATGGGAGAGGCAAACAGACAGACATGCACACATACTGCATACCACACACATACACTCCTGTGTGTGGAGACACACATAACTTTTACACTTTCACTGTGATGAAATGTGATAAATGCTTTGGGAGATATTTGCATGGTGCGTAATAGAAGAGAAGCATTTGCTTCTGAGTGGATGTGTCCAGTGTGTCCTCTGGGGAGTAGATAATGTGATGAAGTTAGGAGGGTATGAACTTCATTGGGGCTGACACTTGTGTAAGGTAATAAGTGGAAGTATTAATAATGACAGGGGACTTTCAGACCAAGATGCAGAGCTAACAATGCCCCATCCAACAAGAAGTTCCTAAGTAAACATTCCCCTTTTCAAGAGTCCTCCTTTGATAGTATGGGCTTTTGTAATTCTGCCATGCTAAGTCATTGGCTGGGGCCACCCAGATCCTAGAGCATGAGGTTAGCACAAAAGCTGAGGCTTAACAGCTGGAAGCTGCCAACTAACTGCACAGTTTGTAGATAAAAGTAGTTATCTCTTTAAAGGCAATCTGATTCTTTACAGTGGAGAATCAAGGAAGGCTCTCTAAATCATGGTGCACTTGAACTGAGCTCGGAAAGGTGGAAGACTACAAATGAATGAGACAATGGAGCAAGGAAACTTCATGTTCAAAGGCACAGAGGCTGAAGGAAGTATTCTGTGTGGCTGGGAAAGGCTAGAGGGAAGAATGTTCTTGGAGAAACAACTCAATTTGAGTATAGAAGTTGGTAGGTGGGAGATAACGAAAGCCCAAGTGCTTCATATAGTTAAAGCTTCATCTTTAAAGCTATAATGATGTTGAAGGATTGAGGATTTTGATCAGACAATTATAATGATCAGATTGACATTGTTATAAAGCTATTGGTTTGAATCAATATGAGGAAAACACCCAGTGCATTGTAGATTGCTGAACTCATAAACCATAGTATCTTTGTTCCATAATATGTCTGATGAACAGCAATTATTGTATGACCTTGATTTTCGCTGGGACTTATAATTGGATATATGGACTTCTAATGGAAGATGATAATCTCTTGGAAGACCACCTTAAGTTTTTGGACAATAGGATATTTAGAGATTAAACCACATTCTGGTCCATTCCTCTGATTTCCCTTACATCTAAGGATCTAATAGAAAAAGACTTGAACCTTGTGTGCCACTGAACTCTAGACCTACAGCTATCTAATTAACTGTGAGGGACTTGGGAGTGGACGACAAAGGTAAGACTTCAAGGGTGAACAACAGGGCCATGGGAGAAAAAATTATTATCAATGAGAAGACATATGATATCATGGGCTGCATGTATTCAGAAAGAGCCTGGATACATGAAGGAGACAAGATAGCTATATCAGAAGTTTCCTGACTCTCTGAGAATACCTCTGTTCCATGGGGTGGAGAAAGCTATGCTACACATAAAAACATTTTCCACCAAAACTTCTAGACACACTATGGAAGTACTCCATTTGTGATAGAGAGCTTTGAAATGACACCCAGTTATACAAGCCTACTAGAATTCATGCCCCATGTAATCTCAAGTTGAGCGTGGGCTGTAACTACTTACTTCTTTCTAATCAATATGTTATGGCAAAAGTGATGGGATGTCAATTCTAGGATTTAGCTGTAAAGATTGTGACTTCTCTGTGCCTGCATTCTCTTTCTCTGGCTCTTCTTACATTCCTGTTCTGATGAGTTATATTCTGAACTACCCTGTAAAGTGACCCAGGTAACAAGCAACTGAGGACCTCCTTCAGTCAATAACCAGCAGAAAACAAATATGCCAACAACCACATGTGTAAGTTTGGCAGCAGATCTTTCTCCAATCAAGCCTTTGGATGATACTATAGACCCATACAACACCTTAATGGCAGCCTGTTCAAGGTCCCTGAATCAGAAACTCTGGTTAAGCCATGCTTAGATTCTTGACCCACAGGATCTATGGGATATTAAGTGTTGTTTTAAGCTACTAAGTTTTAAGGAAATGTGTTATTGAGCAGTAGATAGCTAATACAGCATAACAAAAGTATTGGATGTAGAAAGAGAAAAATGTTTTCCCACTAGCTAGAAAGAGGTGTAAGAAATTTGAAACTGAAACTGGCTTCAGGGAGTGATAACACAGAGTGAAAAGAAGCTCCAAGGATTTTGGAGATCACATCTTCTCAGATAATTCGAGCTGAATATAAGCAGAATGCTTTTCAGTCCTAGAGTCAGGTACTTAATGATGGGAATCTAGAGGAGCCTGTGGCACCTGAGCTGCAGATCTACAAGGTACTGAAGTGGCTCTAATTTTATGTAAAATATATTTCTTCCTCTCCTCCTCTCAATGCTCCCCATTTATGTCCTACTGAACACATATCTTACTTAACAAGGGACAAATCTGAGACTGTGCCATTAGGAAGATGTGACCTATTGTTCTGTTATGAAATACAATCTCAGTTTTAAAATATTCCTCAAGGTTGTCTATTTCTTTCTGTCGCCAGCACTATTAAACTAGTCAACCTCCCACTCTCTCCTGCTTGAACTATCACAAAAACCTTGTAAATAAACTCACCCTTTATCCCTGTTCTAATTCATTTCACATAAAATGCTGCAACAGGAACATTTTAAATATACAAACAAGATTGGATATTTCCCTACTTTAAAACTTAATGGCTTTCCATTGCTTTTATTAAAAAAACAACAAAAAAAAGTATTTGACCAAAAAGAAATCCAATACCTTTGACCCTTGTTTATCTCACTAGCTTCATTTAATATATATATATTTGTTATCTTCTGCTTATGTCTGAGTTGTTCTTATAAATGTCACAACCTCACCAAATCATCTAGACTAGTCAATGCTTATATTATATTTTCTGTTATTTTTAAATGACACCTATTTTATAACATTATCTTTGTAATTGAATATAATTTAATTAGTTGTATCTCATCAATTAGGTGTTCTATAAATTATTATTTTTTTCTTTTATTAGAATTTAAGCTTTAGAAGAAGAGAAATCATATCTATCTTGTTTATCCTTGTATTCTCAGTACCACCTAGCTCACTACAGGTTCATAACATATACTGAATAAATATTTGGTTAAAGAATAGATAGATAGAACTGGATTATATATAATACTTCCTCCTTTATCTAAGATTTTATTTAATGACATTCAGAATTGCCTAAACCAGAAACCTAAGGCTCTATCCAAGAAGTCTCAGGCTCCTTCAATCACTACTCTTCCTCATCATGGCCAGACACTCACCAAGCTGTGCTGGTTTTACTTCACAACAAAAATTTTTGAATCTGCCTCCTCCCCATCACTATTACTGCTACTACTACTACTGATATCTCGATGAAGCACAATAACCTCCTAATTAGACTTCTGTAATCCTTTTTAATTTTACAAATAAAACAAAATAATGATTTTCTCATTAATTTCCTATGTTTCTTATTTATACACATTTTTAAAAGGATTGTATAATTAATGTAATTAGTTAAATATGCTTACAATTTATAATAACTTTAATACTCATAATGACACCTTGGTGGGAACTATACTAGTCTTAATTCCATTTTTACAAGTAAGAAAATTAAGACAGGTGAATAACGCTCCAGGGACCACAAAGCTTGTAAGTGAAAGTTACTAGTAGAATTTGAACATATTAGTGTCTTCGGAATTAATGAAATAGTGGAACTAATGAAATTGGAACCTAAAAGTCTGGTTCCAGAGTCCATACTCTTAAAGCATTATTTTTACTCCACTCACTAAAATTCATCCATCACATACTTGGCATAATTATCTTTCTAAAAAACAGATATGACTGCCATACTCCCATTCCCATCCCCACCCACCCCATTGACAATAGGATAAAATCCATACTCTTTAGTGTGACATACAAGTTTCTATATCCTGTTGTATTCCCAATTTCCTGTCCTCCTCTCTTGCCACTCCTGTTTTCTACCTTGCCCTCTAGCCTTACATAGTTGGTCACAAATTCCTACACACACTTTGTTCTTTCAGCCCTTTGTGTATTTGTGAATGCCATTATTTTCACCAGGAAAAGTTTCCTTAATTTTTGAGCTTAGATGTTTCGATAAATGTCAGTCATCCTTAAAGTTTTAGCTTAGGCATTATCTAATACAAATGACTTTTCTCCTCTTAGGTGCCTTTCCTCTATACTTCCATTATTTCACTTTCTCTGTTATTTTGAAAGCAATATTTCTGCTTATGTGTTTTCTCCTCAATGGACTGTAAATACTTGAGAGCAAAAACAGTCTCATATTTGACATTTAATGGAAATCATAGTGATTGGCACATGATAGAGACTTAAAAAGTAATTATCAAAGAGCAGTACGAGGGATGGGAGGAAACAGGGAAAAAAGAATCACTGATTTAGACCAACCACTATAATAGACATTTCAAACTTGTCATTTCATCAAGTAGTTTGTAAAAAATATAACTTATATTCTGTTAGTAGTTCTATTTTATAGGTAAGAAAACCTATGTTTAGTAAAATTAAATAACTTGACCAAGTTTCCATTATTGGTGGAATTCAAATATAGTTTTGATTTCATAATATAGAACACATCCCCTGGATATTATATATAATGTAGTTTTCCTGGAAAATTTTTATCTTTATAACAATAGCTACCATTTATAATGTAGTTACCATGTTCAACATATTCTGCTAAACACATTTCTTTTATTCATTCATATTCATTCAAACAAGTATTTATTAAGCCATGCTATAACTAGGCAATATTCTTGTAACTGAGGATATTAGCAATAAAAAAAAAAAAAATTGAAACAAATCTCTGCCCCCATGGAATTTACATTCAAGAAGAAAAGGACAGAGAAAATAAATTACAAAATGTATTTAATTAAATAAATTAAATAAAATA
>NW_006442484.1:18208697-18221784 GCF_000325575.1 Pteropus alecto
ATTAAAATATATCAGTTGGTTAGTAAGAACTAAGAAAAAAAAAGATATGTAAATAGGTACTGGCTATGTAGGAGGAAATTGGGGGGATTGCATTTGTAAATAGGGTGGTAAAGGCAGTCTCACTCTGGTGACTTTTGAGTTGGGATGGGAAAGAGATATCATGTGATGTCTGGCATGTGTACAGACAAGATGTTAATGTAGCAGAAATGAAAGAAGAGAAAGAGTTAGTGGAGATAAAGTCAAAGAGGTACTGGGGTTAGAGGTGCAGACAGGTTAAGGCTCTGGATGTCACTCTAAGACTTTGTCTTTAATTTTTTTAGTCGGAAAATTACTGAGCAGAAAAGTGACATGATCTGACATGTTTTGATAAAGTTACTCTGGTTTCTGTGTTGAGAAAATAGTACAAACAGCAAGACCCAAAGTAGGGAGATCAGTTAGGATTATATTTCAGTAATTTATGTGAGAAATTGAAGTAGCTGAAACCAGGTGGCAATAGAGGTAGTGAAAATAAAGAAATTCTGAATATATTTCAAACAGAAAACAGAATTTGCAAAAGGAACCAATTATAAAATATCATTGTGGTTCTTGATTTAATATATAGGATGAATGTGTTTAAAAAATTCAATAAGATTCAGTAAAGTGTGAAAACATTTAATGTACTTTCATCATTATAATAATACATATTTTGATATCTATTATTTGTAAAACATCTATATTAGGATGTAGTTAAGTGGTCAAATTGTTTCAAAAATTTTTCTAAAAAAATGCCATTTCAAAGCATTTAAAATGGTATTCACATTCTTCCTTCTTTCATTTATTTTGTTACTTGTATTGCTACTTACTGCACTTAGCAAAAATTTAGCCTGTCTCAAAGAAATTTACAATTAGGAAGATTTTTTTTCCCCACTTTTTAACCCATTGCCAGTGAGACATCAAATGACTAGCAATTGAAATATTCTAATATCTCTGATGTTTGTTGTTCTTGAGATACTGAAGCTACTTTCATGGCCTATGAAAGGCACGACTTGTTATATTTAGCTATTGCCTGAGAAGACCTTGATCTCTTTTTTATCTAGTGTGCATATATAAAATTAGAGTTTTAACTGTGGCTATTGAACACTGATATAAATATAATTGTCAAAGGCATCACCATTTATTGAGATACGTCCTTGCGTGACAGTAAAAGAAATGTAATAAAGCAATCCAATGTGAAGCCAGAGAAGGAAAAAAGGATGGAAAGCACAGTGAATGCAGTAGTAAGAAGGTGTCATTAAGGTCATAGAAGTAAAGGAAATACATTTTTTTTTCTTTCAAGTGGTGTGACCACCTACAAAGAACTCAAACAGACCAACAGTCAATGACAAATCTTCCTTGGTTATGCTTATTAGGTGATTTTAACTTAGATTCTAACTGAGTTGGAGGTAGCACAAAGGAAGAAATGTCAGCAGAATATAATACTATTGATCTGACATTTACTCATGAAATTATCTTCCAACAATCTTTGCTAAAACATCCTATTCCTACTTTTATTTCCTCCACAATGCACAGAAAAGTAGACTCCATTCATCTTTAACATTAGAAATACTATAGAAATCTGGCATGAACTTACACTGCTGTTTCAACTCTCCTATAAGCATTAGTTGGGTAAGGTAACAGGAGAGATGATTACTATAAATGGAATTGATCATTTCTCAGGAGAGAAAAGAAGGGAGAAAGAGTGGGTAATAATAAATCAAATTGTCTCAGCTTTGTAGTCAACATCTGACAGTATATAAAACACATTTGAAAGTTCAATGACAGTTATCAATACTGAATAGTCATGTGTTAAACAATATGAAAATTTCAATGTTTAAAGTAACAAGTATGAGATGAGAAAATAACAAGTATGAGATGAGATAAAAAAAGAGAAAAATGTACTAATAGTCAATGAAATCTGCCTTGTCCAATAGTCACTTTGGGAGAATGTACAATAATAGAATATATGTATATCACTGATAAAAATTTGAGGAACTGCTATTTTGGAATTGTCTTGAGGATAATTTTTAAGCTACTCAGGGAAATGAAGAAGGTGAATAGAAAATTCAAACTGAAAGATTACCAATGGAAATGAAGCAGAATGATGAAAACAGCTAAAGCAAATATCCTAAAAAAGGTCTTGGGATAACTGTGAATTACCAGTATCACTCTTTCTCTTACTCTTCTCCTTTCTCCTACGATTCAGTATCCCCCCAGACCAGCAGACATAAGAGTAATGGATTTTTGCTAAAGTGAAACAATACTAAAATCATATTTACAAAAATATGGAGAATCTATTCAAGTCAAAAAGCTAACTAAGTGCTTTTAAATTGTCCAGCTTGCCCAAATCTGCTCATCTCTACCACAGTGACACTCAGTGAATTACACCCACAGAATGGTGAACAACTTGAATATTTCTCTTTCAAATGAAACCATATAAAATAAATGATTTAAAAATTAGGTTATCACCAAAAATGTTTGAGTAGAGGCAAACTTTCAGTGACTTCTGAAAGAATACTCTGTCCTGAGCTAAGAAAAATGTCTTCATTTCCCATTCTTTCCTTTATACAGAACTACTACAGACCAACAAATAATAGTTTTTAGGTTCAGGTTACTTTCTGATATATCTAATCAACAACACAACTTAGCATCTTGAGATAAGATTTTCTGAACCCTCCTTGGTTTCTCCACTGTAAGTACACACTTTCCACTTCAAGTTCATAAACTTTGGAGATAATACACATCCTAAATTAACACACATTCTAAAACAATACGCATCCATTCAAGTGCATGCCAGCCCTCCTGCCCACACTCCTCCCAGGCAGGGGGTAAAGAAATATATATTAGAAAGTTTACTCCAAAAGTGAGAAGAAATCAGTTTTTTTTTTGTTTTTGTTTTGTTTTGTTTTCCTAGGATCCCAAGCAGTTCATAGTGCAATAAGTGATAACCTGAGGATTATGGCACATTGTAACATTCTGAATAAGTGCTGATGTGTTTTTAACTGTAGGGGAAAAGTAGACTGATTTACTTAATTTGGAACTAGAAACCAGCCCTGGCAGGTGTTTCGCTGCATTAAGCATATGGGCCTCAAAATGTCGATGACACCCCTACTGCTTTCATTTTTTAAGTCAGTCTATTAATAACACCTGACAGCTGGGTCAAAAGCATATGCTGTTTAGCCTTATTGTGACATTTGGACTTGTCAGGACACCACCAGTGATTATTCAACCTTGAGAGTTGCCATCTTGTGTCTTTTGAAATTATGACTGCTCAACAGAGTAAAACAACCTATAAATATTCTAGCCAGAAATCTTTATAAGGTTGTCTATATACTATAACTGAATTTACTGGTCCAAGTAGTCAAATACTCTTATTTGTGAAGGAAAATCAGCCTTTAGAGTAGATGGAATGACTGGATCTCTTATGTTATGACTTAAAGGGTCTTGGCATGGAATATTTCTCAATACAAATACCACCCCTCCAAAAAGAGAACACCTCATTTATTCTCATCTGCTACTATATGATTAGAAAATCTCCAGAACTAGTTTGGGTATACAGAGAAGTTTAAGGAATTTAAAGGGAGAATGGTCATTTAAGAAAAGGAGCACAAAAAGAGAAGTAGAGAATCTACAATAAAAAGATGATTAGTACTACTAATTGTAAAAGGTAACACTGGTCTGGTGCTCATTGTTTGAATTTTCATGCACTGTGCATTCTTGAATTCATTTACTCTTCACAGCCAAAGGATACTAAATACTAGGCATGAAATGCTTACACACAATTGCTGTGGATCAGGTCTGGCTCAAGAATTGAACACCTGGGTTAGAAAACCAACAAAAATATCCATAAAGTCAACATCTATCCCTCAGAATAGACATTGGAGCAGGGGAGCTCAGAAAAAGATAAAGAGGAGTGTGTCATGTGTGAGTATGAATATATTCTTCCGTTTACGAACCAATAACCCCAGAGCTCGATTTGTTGGATTCCACAAAGTAATATCAAAATGTCACTCAACAACAACAACAACAACAAAAAAACAAAGTGATGATCTCTCTTAGGTTCTATCTATCTATCTATCTATCTATCTATCTATCTATCTATCTATCTATCTATCTATCTATCTATAAATCTATCTATCTATCTAGTCATTTATTTATTTTATTTTTTTGTTGGTGATGTTCTTTCTCACTTTTCTCTGAATGAATTCAGATGATTTGATAGTAAACCCTGAGTGGGTGGAAGTAGGGCCAGAGAATTCTGATGCCGAGGCCAACATTTATTTGAGTGTATCATTAAAAGCTGATGGCATGATTCTGTCAAATAGTCTTCAAACATTCCCTAGCTGATAGGATACAGGATAAGCTTCTGAGTACTTATTATTGCAGGAATAAGAGCAACAAAATATAAATGTTATGACAGTATTTTGATGCTCAGGCCAGACGTCCGGTCAGGTTATCTCCTTCAGGGGCTTTCTGGAATGAGTTTTGTGGACTGAAAAATCTTAGAACACACTGACCATCAAAGAGTAGGAATAAAAGTAGCAGTAAAAGTACTGAAGTCTGGGGAGAAAAACAACTGTGTCTTTTTTCTTGGAAAATGAAGGCCCTACCAGAGTCCAGAGCAACTATAGTTGAGACCACAACTGTAGCTATGAAGCAGGTTAAAACAGCAGCAAAGGCACCTTCTTACAAAGAAGTTATTATGTTTCACTTGCTTAGCACAATACCAGGGATCCTAACCATTTCTGAAGCAATAGTCCTCACTGAAACATAAAGTTGTTTCTGTGTTTTCAAATATAAGTATGTAGAATTTTATTCAAGCAACAACTCAGTTCCTGGAGCCCCAGAATTGAATGAGCACATATTGTCTGACCTCCCAGCCCTCCCCGTCTACTTTGGAGGGAGTGTTTGCTGTATTTCTTTAGTTGCTTGGAAGTAAACATAAGTGATGGTATTCAGCTTTAAACCCTCAATAGAAATTTACATTTTTATCACTAGGCTTGTTAGAGAAAGTTTAACTAACTTTCTGTCCATTTGTGTGTGTAGGGAGGGGTAAGTGTTAAAATGTGTCATTTACCTTAAGTTTAATAACTGTAACATACACATACAAAACTGGTTTAAATTTTAATTGAGACATGGGACTCATAAGTAAAATAAAACAATCCAGAAGTCATTAAAAAATCTACCATAGTGTGGCAAATGTTTTAAATCTGATCTTCAGAGGTATGCATTATATTTTTTTGTTTGTTTGTTTTGTTTTTCTTTTTTAGAATGCTTAGTAATGCAATTTGTCAGTCAAGCAGCTTTTCTGTTCCCAGTAATATCTGCTTCCCAAGCAGTGAAACTGACTTACAATGAATCTGAGGAAGAAATGTGCCCCTGTTGATAGGCTTTGAGCACTCCATGGGAAAACAAACAAACAAACAAAACTATGTTCAGCTACACTTGGAATAATCCTTGGGAGATATAGAATTTGAAATACTATGTACCCTTAATAGAAACATTTTTTCTTTCTCTCTCGTGATTGAAAAGGAAAGTATGTCCCCCTCCTCCATTCCTAAAACAAAGAAGCTATATGGTAATTATTTCTTATTTCACTCTGATTTGTACTTTACCTGATGCCAGTTATTTATCCAAGTTGAAAAACTATGAACTTACATATTTTAACCAAAGATAGTATTGGAAATTATTTTAATCCCTTAAATTATTTTCTCTAATCTTTAAAAAAAATCAATATTTTTTATTCCTCATTGCAAAATGACTGAGATTATGTAACATTGATCATTTCCTCTTGTAAATATTTTTAAATGAAATGCTAGTGTGAAAACATAAATATTTAATGTTACTACTGCTTCAGTAAAGAAAATGCACAGTGAGGAAAGGTAAGATCAGCAGGAGAAATGTTTGCCAACTTCTGGTGAAATGGCATATCCATAAAACAAAAGGATCATATGCAATGAGGAGAAATACATTCTCTGACAGCATACCTCAATATCCTTGCTGTACTTCTTCCTGGTAAACATACTGTCATTGGCTGTTTGAAGCAGTAGAAGCTCATAAAAACTGTGACATGGGCTGCTCATATCAATTGTCAATTTAGATAGGCATATGATCTCAAGATTTCCAAAATCACATATAAGCCCTCTTTTATCCCTATTTTATTATGAATACCATTTATCGTCCCTGTAATGAATCTTGTGATTTAACTGGAGAGTATGGTGTATCCCATTTCTTTGGTATGTTGGGACACTAAACATACGATACAAACGTCTTATCCTTTCCAAGACAAATTGAGACCATCGCAAAATCTATTTCCCAAAGTAAGTTCATGAAAAATGGACATTGTTATCTAGCTGCAATGCTCACAGCTGATCATGATGTGAAGGGGCGGAATCTGAAGTCACCATCAGTTCCTTTGTCCCCTCACATCTTCTCACATTGCTCTCTCAGTTATTGTGTCAGATGACAGGAATTGGCTATTATAGGAAAGCAGGGGGAGAAGTACTTGGGGGAAAAGACTAGAGGGCAAAATACTGAAAGTGTCTTTGTTCATATAATTGAAATTCACCAAATCCAGAGTTTTCAAAGAAACATTATAAAATGCATTAAATGCTATATCTCCTGACCTCCAGCAATCCCTGTTGGGCAAGGAAATGAAAACTAAATTTTGAATTAATATGGCAGAAGTATCTTACATTTTATCCTTCAATTTTCGCCTTTTATAAGAGATAGGACAAGTGTCAGGTGGAAAAACTTCTCTCAAATGCAAATATGTAGAATTTTATTCGAGCAACAATTCAGTTCCTGGAGAACTGAATTAGTGCATGATTGTCTGATCTCTCAGTCCTGTCTGTCTACTCTGAAGTATCAATTCTAGATGCATGGTCTATGGTTTTAATTTGGGACATGCCATTCATTAACTGAGACTACAGGCAAATTTCTTAACTTTTCATATATCTCCACTCTATGAAAAATGGAAAAGTAATTACACTTCTTCATATTTTCTTTACCATTATTAAATGAAAATATAATGTAAACACATTTGGCACAATATCTGACACATAATAAGGTCTTGATAAACCAATAAAGGTTAACTGTTATATCATTATTCTTGTCAGTATCACACTTTGCCCTCCTAAGACATACCACTAGTCTAGGTTTCTTTCTTCTTTTCTACTGTGTTGAAACAGACCTTTGTTTGCACTTCTCTCTTCTGACCCAATTTTCTTCTATGATTCCAATTCCAATTTAGTTATCTCCTTGCATCCTTCAGCTCGTGGCTCAATTATCACTTCTCAGCTGAATCTTCCTTGATTCCTTAAACTAGATCAGGTTCTTTGGGTATTTGTTCTCAAAGGAGCAGATTGTTTTTCTTTGGAGTCAAAATCTTAGTGTGTTTGTTCATTTTATATCTGTTTCACTCATGTGTTATTAAACTCCATGAATACAAGAAGAGTGTATTTTCTTGCTCATTATTTATCCCAATGCTTGACTCTTAGCAGGAGCTCCACGAATGTATTTTAAATAAAATGAATCAATTAAATGACTACTGCCACTTGCAAATCATTTTTTTATAATAGTTCAAGAAACTTTACTTGTTAAAAACTCTGATGATCACTAACACTATCTTGTCTGCATTATCCAGATCATTTTTATAAATATTTTTATAATAGCATATCAACTTCCTACATGACGGCAGCATGTAACTCAAATATTTTTCTTTTCATTTTATTTCTTCTATTATCCTTAATTATATACACTTTCCCATTGGCAAACTTGATCATTCATTTATTTATTTTATTTAAAATATGTCAGAAGCAGTGCTAGAAGGCTGGGGATTAAAAAAAAATGGTTTTATTGTTGTTGTTTGCCCATTTGTTTTGATTTTTTTCTTTAGTTGTGGGGTGAGAGCCGACATGTGCTTATATAAAAGATAGTAAGACAAGTATAATATAAATAGGAAAGTTTAATGATAATTGTCAGCACAAGGGGCCAAGAGAACGGTATAGAGAATCTCAATGCAGGCTGAGAGAAGAATGTCAAGCAAATTTCCAGAAAGGGGTAGAGGAGGAGAGGGACTCGAGGAATTGAGAGCAACGTGAAGAAAATAGGGCTGCAAAATGATTGTAACTACAGCATGGGGAAAGAGGTAAGGAGACTTAGGGACCTGCTGAGATATTGGCTAAAGCTAAGATGATGTTGGATTTCAAATACCATCCCAACGAGTCTTTGTTCTCTCTCGAGTAATGGTGGATCATTAGAGGGTTTCAAAAAGAGGAGTGGTATTGTTCGACCTGCTTCTCAGATTGAACACCGAAGTCTAGGTAGAGGATTTGCGGGAGCCAAGGTGGTGGGTCCAGGAGACTGTTGCTGTAGTTGAGGCTGATTGGAGGACTGAGCACGGGGCTCCGTGTGGTATTGCATGAGAATAAGTTGGGAAATCTAAAGCGCTAGAGAATGGTAGGGACAATGAACAAATGAGGTTGAGACTAGGTAGGAAATGTAGAGAGAGTTAAGAAAGTGGCATGTAGACTAAAGGCAATAAAGAGGCTGTAGGTTAGGAAGCCTCTGTGAGATTAAAACTAAGGAACTATGGGAGAGCCGTGCCCACTGAGCTGTTCAGTTCGTGTAGTTCAGGATATCTTGAGAGGAAGCAGTTCTGAGTATTCTTGGCAAGAATCACATCCCCTCCACCCTCACTGCTATCTTACAGAAGACCACCAAAACTAATTCATTTATGCCTTTTGTCCCATATCATTCTTCTCTCCCAGTAAAAGCCGCCGCCCCCCACCCCAAATCAGCCTGGTGCTCTCCCTCACAGCTGTCAGCACTTGTTCTAAGAACCTCTACTTTGGTGAATCCTCTCAAATCACTCTATTTAAAATAACATCCTCCATATGCAGGCTGTATCTCTCCAAATTTATCTTTTTTTTTTTTCCACAAAAATGATTACCAGATAATCATATAATTGATTATCACTTGTTCACTTCTACTATATTATAAGCAACATGCAAATATAGATCCTTGTCTATAGCTGTACCATCAGGTTCTAGAACAATATTTGACAGATAGTAGGTACTCAAAAAATATTAGTTGCAGGGATAATCGTTAGTGATAACTTTTGGTGTCCAAGGATTACAGATTCTGCAAAATGTTTGAAAACAGAATGGGCCTGAAATACCTTGGAGAAGCATCAACCAAGTCTGCATAGTGCTGGTAAGGGTCTTGTCCAGCACAGGGACTGCTTATATGTGTTTAGGATAGAAATAATAAAGATGTAAGAGCAAGAAATTCCATGGCTTTGGGAAATTGCAAAAGGTTTGTTCTGCTCCAGGGTATTGTGGGGGCCCGAGACAGGTTGCCTCAAAATATCCCACAATACTATAATGATTAGTATTTTGAATTAAAGTTACTTGACAAGAGGCCAGAAGGGCACTTTGACCCTTCCTTGTCTTCCTGGATGCAGGAAATAAATCTCACAGAAAAGATATCTTCCTTTCAACTGGAAACCACACCTTTTTGCTAGAGTTAAACAACTCAGAGCAGAAAAGTCTTTATAAATCAAATCTTACTGCCTCTTTTCTAATGTATTACTTGTTTAGATTCTTCACTAATAAATATCCAATCTGAGGAAAGATTCTTTCCAATGAGCCCTACCTTTCTTTGTCCCATCAATTTCTCAAAAAAATTATTGTTTCTTTGTCTAAAAAATATTTTAAAAGTTCCTGGTTTGATCATTTCTTTGAGCCTCATTTTATGATCTGAGCATTGTGTTGTGATTTACCTATGTACACATATTAAATTTTTTTCCTCCTGTTAACCTAATATTGTGTCAATTTTATTGTTTTGTTATTAACCTAGCCATTAGGACCAAAAAAGGGTGGCGAGGGGGATGGGAATCCCCCGACAGTTTCATGGTGTCTCCAGGACTTCGCTAATCTGGAAACAGAGCCAGCCATGATGGTGGAGAGTGGAATATCCTGTCACAATTGGAGATTAGCTTTACTGCTGAAATCTACTCCAACAGGAAAAGCACAATACCCTAGCCAGTTACTCACCTACTATGAGCAAAAAATATGCTGCTTTGAAATAATTCAAATTTATACTTAAAACTTTGAAAAATACAAGGTAATGAAAATAATGCTTTCCTTTATCTACCTTATCCAAAAGAAAATACACTTTTAACTCTTTAGATTATCAGTGGACATGGTGGTGAAGAAATTTCCATCGTCCTCCTGCCATCTCCCAGAGCTAATGCAGGCTCAGCTCCCTCTGAGGGTACCCAGAGATACCCTCTGACCATACATTGGTGCCAAGTTTGCCCAGGCGGAAGGTACATAAAAAGCTTTGAATATAATGGATTTCTTAATTGATGAAGGAGGATATAAGACACTTGCCTTCTTATTGGTTCTTTTGTGTGCATTTATGCTTGCTTGCTACATTGATTTTCTCTGTTCATTTATTTGTATTTGTTCAATTATTTACCTGAATTTTTTACTTTGATTTTCCTGAAATTCCAAGTCAATTATTTGATAAAATTAAAAAAAAATTTTTTTCTATGCTATCTTCATCTATAAACATAATAGGGAACACATCCTCTTCTTCCATAATGAGTATTTTCTGTATTCTAAATTGGCTATATTTATTAACTCTTATTAGAAATTGAGAGGGTGGATTCTATTTTATTTAGCAGACTCTATCTAGAAACCCTGAGAGTAATTGAGGTATATTTAATGATGGGATGTAAGCATATTTTTGCTACAAATTATAAACGCCTACGTTTAGTACTTAGTGCCAAACTTCACTAAAAAACATTTAATCAAATCTTCATTGTCTATTATGTGCTCTTTTAAACTGCAAATTTACAGAGAGCAGGAATTGCTATATTTGTTAAGTCAGTATTTCTAAAACAACAACATCTCACACCATGCCTCTTGGCACTGAATAAATATTGATTTATGAAAATCATAAATCGGGAGATAATGATATCCATTAATCGATGGGGAAAATTATGGGAAAATTTTAGCTTCAGTTCAGGGACAGTGAAACACTAAGATATAGTTTGTTGATTCAGTACCAATACCATTCAGTAACAACACTAGATCAGACTTTGTGTGTGGTGTGCGTGTGTGAGTGTGGATAGACATGTAAATGATTAATTCTAGGCCAAATAGGGGAAGGAGAGAGTTTGTTTACTTTTGAGCATCATGATGCTTCCTGCTAGAAATATTCAGTAATTTACCTTTCTAGCTTAGCTCTTTTTTATTTCATTGCTCTTATAACCCTTTCTGTTGTTATGAAGCAACCAACGATAACATATTGTTCTTTGTTGGTAAGATCTTACACTTTCACTGCACTAATAGGAAAGAGACAAAAATTCAAATTCAAAATTTAAAACTGAAATAGTCATAATGTTTCTCTTTTTCAAAAAATATTCACATTTTGCAGCTTTTACTCTTATTTATTACAAGATATATTTTGGTATTCTCTACTCGTTAGACTTTTAGAGGACTTTAGAGATTATCTGAATTTTATTTCTGCTGAATAACAGTCCCTTCAAATATTTCTTTAAAAAAATATGTTTGAGAAAGACCAAAGTCTAACCCTTTTTACAGATTAGCAATGTTCATTCATAAAGTTGCAAGAAGTGCTATAAAAGTTTTTCTCATCATTAAAAATTAATATTTCCCCATGTTATTTAAATGTTAAAGCATTTTTTAACTTTTAACATGTATTAACATTGTTGTTAAAAGCTCTTAAATCTAATTTATTCTGAGGATGAAAGTGCGCCCCCCTGGAGGAGAATCAGTGAAAGTAATGAGCAGAGTTGGATCGGGAAGCCAGGTCTGTGGCTGGGTTCTCTCCATTACATCAGAATTATTTATGATTAACTCAACTTGATTTTGTAGCAGAGAGACAAGTTTTTTTGTTTTTTGTTTTTTTTTTTTTTCCTGAAAATAGTAATTCCTGGATATTTCCAACATCAGGATATGAATTCGGCATAAAATGATCCATGGATACATAAAAATAAGAAAAATAATCAATATTCCTCTTTTTATCATATTCTAAGACTGTAAATTTAAAGCCACAAGAGGGAAAAGAAACTAAATTTTTAAGAGGTTAAAAATATGAACCACAAAAACATTTCAGTTATTGCCAATAATTTTATTCTTTGGCGTTTCAATGCCAGCCTACTCTTTAATACCAAAAATAACAGAAGTAAGAAAGCAGGAGGATATGAAACCTTTTTAGATATGTAAGAAACTTCTCTGAGGCACAATCCTGAGTGATTAGCACTCAGTGAAAATTAGCAGAAACAATGATAACTGAGTACAGTTGTCTCTCCATTTCTGCAGGGAATTGGTTCCAGGACCCCTGAGGGTACCAGGATCAAGGATGCTCAAGTCCTTTTCATAAACTGATGTAGCATTTTTACATAACCTACAGTGCGTCCTCCCATATACTTTAAATCACCTCTAGCTGACTTATAATACCTAATACAAAGTAAGAACCATGTAAATAGTATACTGTATTGTGTAAGAAATGACAAGAAAAAGTCTGTACATGTTCAATATAGACAGTCATTGTAGGCGTAACTATATAGCACATGTTAGCAACAATGTAACATATTTCTCCAGTATTTTTTTTTAATTAAGTTTATTGAGATAACACTGCTTAATACAATTATATAATTTTCGAGTATATATTATAATTTGACATCTGTACATTTTATTGTGTGTTTACCATCCAAAGTCCAATTTCCTTCAGCTACCATATATTTGATCCCCTTTACCCATTCACCCTATCCCTAACCCCCTATATTTGACCCCCTTTACCCTGTCTACCTCTTCTCTCCTCCTCCACCCGCTACTCTCTGGTAACCACTAGTCTATAGTCCATGTCCATGAGTCTCCCTTTGTTTGCCCTATTCATTTGTTGCTTTTAGGTTTATATCCCACATCTAAGTGATTTCATGTGATTTTCAACTTTCTGTCTGGGTCATTGCGTTTAGCATGATTATCTCAAGGTTCATCCAAGTTGCTGCAAATGACAGTATTTCATCTCTTCTTAT
>NW_006442484.1:18223037-18233116 GCF_000325575.1 Pteropus alecto
CTTTTAATAGAGTCTTATAATTTTTATTATATAGGTCCTTCACTTGTTTCGTTAAATTTATTCCTAGGTATTTTATTCTTTTTGGTGCAATTGCAAAAGGAATTATTTTTTCCACTTTTTTTTCTGACACTTCATTATTAGAATATAGGAAGGCTATAGATTTTTGAACATTAATTTTGTATACAGAAACTTTGTTGTATTTCCTTATTGTTTCTAGTAGTGTTCTTGTGGAGTCTTTAGGATTTTCTATATAGAGAATCATGTCATCCAAAAATAGTGGCAGTTTGACTTATTTATTTCCTATTTGGATGCATTTAATATCTTTCTCTTGCCTGATTGTACTCTCTAGGACCTCCAATGTGGTGATGCTGGTCAGCCTTGCCTTGTTTCTGATCTTAGAGGGAAGGGTTTTACTTTTTCACCATTAAGTATAATGTTTTTCTCCAGTGTTTTTGATTCCCAACTGAAACCATGGATGCAGAATCTGTGGATTTGGAGAGCCAACTATATTATATACTGATGGGATGGTGGAAGATTATATTTAGCACCTATGAAAAAGTCTCAGAAAAAAAAAAATGGTTGAGAACATTTATGTGGGTTGAAGGAAAATCTCCTTGATCTGTATCTGGCTGTGTTTGAGGAACTATAGACTTAGTAATATTTTACTATTAAGTTTATCAATGGATACATATTCATCTCCAGGTGTTTTTTTGAGTAAGATAACATTAATTTCAATGGGTAAATTAATGAACAAAGTGTGATATATATATATATACACAATGGAATATTATGAAAGCAAAAAATGGAATGAAGTACTGACATATTCTACAACCCAGATGGACCTCCGAAACATTATTCTAAATGAAAAAAGTCAGACATGAAAGATCACATAGTATTATTCCATTTACTTGCAATATCCAGAATAGATAAATATGTAGAGACAGAAGGCATGTTGATGTTTGCCAGGGATGAGGGAAGAAAAAAATGTGGGGAGAGACTTTACTAGGCATGGATTTCACTTTGGGTTATGAGAATGTTTGGGAGTTCGATAGTGATGGTGGTTGCATAATACTGTAAGTGTACTAAATGCCACTGGATTGTTCATTTTAAAATAGTTCATTTTATGTTATGGGTATTTTACCTCAACTAAAAAAAAATAAAAAAGAAGATTGAGTTAAGCATCTGGTCTTTTAGAGTTTTACTCCAGATGTAGCCTTCAACTTTAGGCTGGAAATAACCTCATGCCTCTTTTGTGTTTTTTGATGTTAAAATAACATCTTTTCTTGGCATCTCTCTCTTTCTCTTTCCTGTTTCTTAATCAACATGTCCAGCTCGCACAGAAAGGTCTTCTTGCTGTTGAGAATAATTAACAGTGTGTACTATTTTAAGAACATTGCAAAAACCAAGTTGAAGTCCAAATTAGATACATTCTGTGCTCTCTCCCATTGCTGTCTTACATATAAGCCTAAAATAAAATGGGTAACAATGTGTAGTCATGAGCCATAGAGGGAGGACACACATGTAAGAAGCAGTTCTGATTTAGGAATCTTTAGAAATATGAGTAGAGGGTGTATGTAGGGTGTTAGTTATACAGGTTACAAGGCAGATTCTTCTGGCTGGAGAGAAAAGAAGAAACAGGAATTTAGAGGACAGCAGAAAGCAGTTAATAGATTTCCCAATATGAGCTCTCCAAAGGAGTAGTAAAATTTTGTTTTATAGAAAAAAATGCATTTCAACTTTCAACTTGTTGTTGGTTATTGTTTTGAACCTCAGAAGCAGGTACCTGAGCATATGGCATTGTTATTCATCATCATCCATTTACTTGTTTTTATAATTTATTAATTTATTTATCTACTCTTGTCTTTTTATACCATTGTACTCCAATAACAGTCCAATCTGCTGTACCCACTATGTATCTTTTGTTCTTGTAGAGCACAGCTTTTTTATAGCATGATTGAGGGAGATTATTTCTATGTTGTTCCCTTTTCAGTTTTGTTATTTTAAAACCTTCCCTTTTGTTACAATTTCACTTCTGATATGACTTCCAAAGCAAATTTCTAGAAAAACAGTGGAGGATAATGAGAGAAGGCCGAGGTGCAGGGATAGAAGACCTGTGTGGGGTACCAGATTTGGGAAGAACTACATGCTTCTTTGTTCTTAGCTAATCAAATATCGGTCTACTACAAAAGCACTCCTTTGACATTATAATTTGACTGAAATTGCAGTCACAGAAATAGGTAAGCCATATGTAATAAAGCTCTAATCCCATCCAGTGTGGGAAACCAGTTGCTCTCATGCTTGGTAGCTCTAATGTAGGGTCCTACAACGGCAGTAAATATGAATGTGCTAGGGAAGAAGTTCGCAAAGTGAATTGAGTGTATGCACTTTCTAAGTTTACAGAGCTTATGCTTACAAAGTTTGTTTGTAAATCAGCTTTTTAGAACTCAGCATGGATATCTCCATATAGAGAACATTTCATAGCTGCGAATATATCCCCAGGCCAATCCATAGAACTTATCTTGGATTTATTTGGAGTGAAGTATACTCGTCTCTTTTACCGAATATATAAAATATATTTAAATATACTACATAAAACTGATTGTATACTTAATGATTTCAGTATGATAATAGTAAAAAGATGTATGGATGAGTAACCTTTAGGGTTTAATAGCAACAAGAAGAATTCAAATAAAATTCAGAGGCAAATAACAAAAGGAATGCAGATTCTATTGTATAATTATAACTATTAAGGTACCAAAAGCATTCTTTTGTCATGGAGAAAGTATATATGTGATTTATATGTTTCAAATGTATTTATTAAACACTAAGAGTCATTGCCAGACATTATGGGAGACACATATGCCTGACAGAATCTTTGCTCTCGAGAAATAGAAAACCTAATAAACTGTAATGCATAATTATGCTATATTGTTTGTTAAAAAGATTAAGTAACATATAAATGTTTAGCATAGGAAATGTTTAAATAAATACTGCCATCCTATATTTGTAATTTGAGAGTGACAACAGAATAAGTTTCAGAGTCAGAATGCCTGTCTTCACAAAACACCTCTGCCCTTTGGAATCTTGACCTTACTTCTCTAAGCTCCATTGTCCTCTTCTATAAACGGAAAATTGAATATTATGACTAATATAAATTACAATTTAATATTAATACTAATATAAAAAACATAGCACCTGGCACATAAGCAGTGTTCCATAAATATCATTGTCCTCTAACATAAGCATCCTATAATATTCAGTTCAACCTTCCAATTGCTTTTTCAGTGGAACCTTGCACTGGTTTGTGCATATTGGAAAATAATGTTTTCCTGAGCAGCTTGGAGTTTCTATATGAGGAATATTAAAAACTCTACTCATACCAGGTTGATTTTTCCTCTTCCATTTGGTAAAGTGATGAAGAACATAATTAAAGGAAATATTCTGTACAGAGACCATTTTATAACTCGTCATTAGGTTTCACTGATTCAAGAATACATTACTTGAACTGTCTTCCCCACCCTCACACTATCATTATCCTCTAATAATAGAATTTACAAGATATTTTAAAAGCCAACAAAAAGGAAGTTCCTAAGAGCAAATTCAAGAATTTCCTTTTTTAAGACCTTATTAATTGTGAGAAACCAACTATTGACTATGACGTTAATGGTGACTATTCTGTTCATCAACATATTTACAATTCATACAGCAACTAATGATTACAAAGCATCTGATAATGACAAGCAATTACAACAATTATAACTTTTTTTATGTGAAGAGCAGCACTTCAGCAGTGGAACAATAAAATTGGGCTGTAATTTAAAGTAATATTTCATATTTTATGCGGTTGAGAATTGTACTTCTGATTTGAAAAAGTGCAAAAGAGACTCATTTCTACTAGGTTCATTTTAAATGTGTCTGTTCTCTCACACACATACCACTCCACTGATTTGATCATCTCAAGAATAAAAAGATTAATCGGCTAAGCATCAAGATGGGCATATATTTGTACCTGTAACCTTTCTATACACAACAATATTCAAACTGGAGTAGTCAATACACAGGTCTGAAATACTGGGTGGTCTAAAAACACCAGTGTTTGTATAAACATTAAAATGTGCTTTTCACACCATGTTTAAACATTTCTACATTAACCTAATCGAAGTCCTGTTTCACAGAGAATTTATAAATTAAGGAATTTGTAGAGAAAACAGAGAAATTGTATGCACACTTAGTTAACTTAATACATTTGGTCATACATATAAAATAGATGCATTTTTTTAAGTTATTTCTTATGTTTTTATTTTGAACCACAAACTTCTTCTCATAGCTTTCAATTATTTTTAGACAAAAAGCTAACCCCTGCCCCAAGAACCTTATTTTGAATGTCTTCTTCTAAGTCTTTGCTCTTTGTTTCTGACTTGAGATGCTCTACTTTTTATTCAATGTGGTGTTCACATTAGAAAAGGCTCTAGAATTGCCTCTACATTTTTTAATATCCAGAGACTAGAATACAAGTGTTTTCCATTTTCATTTAACAACAAAAGTCTCATTTAATAGGTTGTACAGCCTTGAAGAAACCTTACAAGATCCAGACTGCTTTTCTTGACAGTTTGCATTCACTCTAACTTCTCTTTTTCATTTCTCCAAATTAAATCCTGTCACTTGTAGCACTGAACTGTGTCATATCTAGCATTGTACTAATTGTAGTTGCTTTACGTAGGCAAGTTTCAAATGAAAAGATTTCCAAAGACAACTTCCAGTGGCAGCTGCTTTGAGGGTGTGAGGAACGAGGGTACGAGGAGAGAAGAATTGGTTTTGACAGGTGCTGAGAAAGCAGCAAGGAAGTTGTTCACACCTTCACTACACAAGTTTATAACATTTAGGATATCTATGCTTTTGCCAGAATTCATGCTCGTATAATCTGCAGGTTACAACTTTAAGAAATTCCTTCTTATGTAAGGTTAAGATTTAGCGCAACCCTATCCAGAGTAAGGTATCACATCTTTTAAAAACAAACAAACAAACAAACAAGCAAAAACCTAATGTTTCTGTGGAACATTTAATTAGTGGAGCCATTTCTCTCTAAACTCTAAGTTTGACATCAGTTTGTATTAGACAAGGCCAAGAGTATTGATTTAGATGACTTAGGCAGGTTTTCAGTAACCCCAAAGACTGATGTATTTTAGTTAATATAACTTGGAGGAAAAAAACAGCATATATTTGGAGAGCAAATCCATGTATTTTTATGTTTATGTGGACCAAAATATCTACCTGTATTTACAGAGTTTGTATGTCAGACTACTTTAAGGAGGAGGAAAAGTTATACTGAAAAAAAAAAAGAATAGGTAAAATATGTACTATCTAATGGGCTGAATACATTTAATTTCACATAAAATACTTCTTCATTCTCAACCTCTTTTAATTCCCTGAAGATTAATACCCACTAACAATACAAACACAAATGATTATTTTTTGTTTTCTCTAGATTAAAGAGGCAATCTCTAAAGGGCATTTCAAATGCATTTCATATGCAAAAATAATGTTGGATGTGACCTTTAGAAATTTCTCAGTCTAGGAAGTATTTTGTGTTTATTTATTCACATTTCACTACTGGTCAGGTTGCTGGTTGTCCTGGTTTAAAAACACCTTACAAGACAGTTCAGATGAATGTTCATACTGTATCCATATGTATATAATCATAAAATTACCTGGAACTAATTACAAATAAACTAATTTCAAATTTTAATTACAACATTTTTACCTAGGCATACATCTAAACTATTAATACTATAATTATAATACATTTATTTTTCATATTAGTGACATATTATTTGTTAGTCTTAATATAAAACTAAGCCTTTCATCATGCCAACAGGGTCTACAAGTACTGGTCAGAGACCACTTCCTCCTCAGTTATCACATCTCTTCCACTTGCTCACTCCATCTCAGCCATGTTGGCCTTCTGAGCTTACAAATAGACAGTCACATCCTCTGCCTTGCTTTTGCACTTCCTGTTACTAAGCCTGGAACATCCTCCACTTCAGCCTTCTACACATCTCACATATGTTCACATGACTCATAGCCTTGCTGGATTCAAATCTCTTTTCAAATGTCCTTTCCCTAAAGAAGCTTCCCCTGGACACCTTATTTAATATAACACCCACATCATATTAACACATGCTGCATTTCCTTTCTTTCCTAGTTTTACTGATTTTCTTCTTCACTGGAATATCAGTGGAACATAGAGGAGGAAATCAGTTTTGTTTGCTGCTGTACCCACAGCAACAGAAAGTGGTATCTGCTAAGGAAATATTTGCTGAATAAAAGATAGACTGGTCTCTCAGGGTGCCGAGCACTTTGATGTTAGTTCACTGAAACCTCCCAGGTCCCTAGTGGGTGGTAAAAACCCATGAGTGAGGAATGGGAAGCAGTAGGATGTTCTGCCCTTGACCCAGGTAAATGCATAACCACTAGGTATCTCATCTTTTTGTAGATGTTTCCTTTCTGAAGTCACAGAGAAACATAGAGGAGACAGGGACTGATGAAGGATTACTGACTGCCTGAGCTCTACTACAACATTTGGAGTGGAAAGAGCCAGCTCACGAGGATTTAGTTTGCCGGGTTCTATATAAAAGTCAGAATTCACCTTTTTCACTGTTAGGCCATAGATCATCTACTCAAGATCACTGAAATGTTTCCAGATGGCTTGCAGAAGTGCTAACATTTGGCTTCAGAGGTATTTTTTGAGTCCTTCTCCACAGCCAACATTTAAATATCAACCAAATAATATATTTACACACACTTCACATGTATTCTTTAAGAAAGATGAAGGCACCATGTACTAAAACAGAAAAGGACTACAAACATAACAGAAGGTGCTACTATACACAAGGATTTCGGAGACCTGTAAAAATATTTAATCGTTGTTAAAAAAAAAAAAGGGGGGGGCAGAAACTGTAGCCTAAATCTTTATACCTGGGTGGGAAAGAAATCCTTTCCATTCTGATTGCCCATTATCATTTTTAAAGCCTCCACAACAGTTTTCATTATTTTGAAAAAGGCAAAATATGAAAATATGTTTTGATGGAAAGAATTAGAAAGGTATCTAACCATTTTATCACAGAATTTTTGAAAATAAAGATATTTTCTAATTCACTTTCAAAATTCATAGTATATAAAATTTTCATAGTGACCCTTACCAGGACAACTTTGTATGTATTTTGATCTTTTAGTACTGAGATTTCCCCTCATGTTCATTCATGTGCTTATCAACATCCTTCCAACAGCCACTCCCTGCCCCCCTGCCCCATATAGTAAAGAGTGAGTACTTCAAAGTGTTTATCAAATAAGAGGAGATTCAGAAGAAATGTATAACATACTGGTCAGAACTCTGGGATATAAGCAATAATCATTGGCTGGAGTTAAAATAGGCAAAAATAAATTAACTGAATGATAGATTTCATGTTTACAAGAGGGCTAGAGAAGCAGTCTTTGAGAAATAGATGGGTTACATATGTGGCTGAAGGACAAGAAGTACAATCAAATCGTACTATAGTAAAGGTCGAGTTAGGATACTACAGGCCACATCCTAGACCATGGTGATGCTCCACACAGCACTGCTTCACACTCCATCACAAGAAATAAATTCTAATATATCTCCTACTTATGTGCATTACTCCCCCAGAAACAGTCTTAAATCAGAATATCTACTTGGCCCTGTTTCTATACTCTGGTTACCAGTGATCAGGAAGAAAAAGTATCCAAGAATACACTACTCTAAAAGGAATGGGGGAATCCTGGAGGAGGGCAGGTGGCAGCCTATAAGTGTGCCTTCCTTTGAGCCCACACACCTCCTGCAGCCCTGTCAATTTCTGCGAATCTTTGACTTGCAAAGTGCACTACAGTTCTGTCAGCTCCTGTAGTCACCTAAAGCTGAATCACAATCATGGCAGGGATTTCATAAAAATGGATAGAATATGTGAGAAATTACAGGTAATTTTGGACTAATGAATGGTTTCAGAAAATTAATCCAAAAATTTAGGGAACAGAATGAATGAGAGAGAGAGAGAGAGAGAGAGAGAGAGAGAGAGAGAAAGAGAGAGAGAGAAAAATGGAAAGAGATAGAGACAGAAGCAGAGTGAGAAAGAACAAATTTTCAATTATTCTATACCATTCCAAGGCCAAATCAGATTTGAACTGATGGCAAAGTGATAGTACTTTGTGATGATGGTACTTCATATGACATCTGGTATAGGTCTCATCCAAGGCTGGTGTTCTATCATTGAGCAAGCTCAGAAAATGTCCATGAGGCTTAAACCAGTACTATGGCTGACATCTTAAACTCTTTCACTAATTACAAATGTAAAAAAGGAATATGTTACTCCATATGCCACTAAAATTGTCTTTGGATTCATTTATATCTTGAGGTATGTATCTAACTCTGAGAAGACAGAATGAGAGAATTAAGCTTTTAAAACTCATTTCCATAGTTTTGTGTTTTCAGTACTCAATGCTAATGATCTTTTAATGCGGATTTTATCTGTGAATTCTATTTATTGTAAGTGGTCATTAAAAATTCTAGCTAATGTATTTATTTATTCATATTAAAAAATAGAAATGCAGAATATGTGTTGGATTCTCTGATTATCAGCAGATTGCTCAATCACATTCTAAGAATAATATCACCCACAAACTTTGAAATTGATAATAAACAATTGTTTGCAAAATATGTGTTCTTAAATAAAATACTCTGTTTTTTTTTTCCTCCTAAATAAAGCAGTGGGTATAGTTTATATAAATTAATAAATGCCAACTTATTTGGGTTTAATAACTTTTCCTATGGGTTTGGTAGCTAAATGTAAACCATCAGCTTTTAAAACTGGGGGCAATTATGTTTATTTCCAAGAAAACATGTAATTTTTGATTGTTTAACTCTCTAGAATAACATTGGACCTGTCAGGATTAATTAAACACGAATGACCCAATAGTCAGATGAAAACCATGATCCATCATAGTACTGATTAAAAAGAAAGAAACAAAAAAAAATCGATGACAAAGGAGTTATGACAGATTATTTAAACTATGAAAACATCCATTATTTGCAATCTCCATGACTCATTATTCAAATGATCCTGCAGTTTCACCTTCCTTAAAATTTTCAGGAAAGCTTTTCTGATTCCTGGCCTGAATCCTCCATCTTTCTCTAATCCTATCCCATCTCCTTCCCACTATCTTAAAGAATACCTCCTTGAGACATTTATACCACTGAATACTGTCAATAAATGTACTTTTCTGCACTGGAAGTTTCAACCAAGGGGAAGTCAGCTACACAAACTTCTAGATTCAAAGTACTGTCAAAATTTTACAGACTTTTGTGGTTTTTAAATAATTTGGATCACAGTATTCGATTAGACATTTTGAACAGACTTCTATCAAAGTAGTGTATTGGCTTTAATTTGTCTGCTTTGTATCTAGGTCAAAATTTTTTTAAAAAAATCATAGCTTCTGGAATATCTAGGCTTCAAAGACAGTTCTTCCATTATAAAGAAATCCCACCAATACCACATAGAAGATTTCTCTTACAGTATAGAGCTGGAGCCTGGGTCCCTTCCCGATTGCTCATTTCAGGTAATCTCCACGAGGAAGTTAAAGTATAAAAAGCTTCTGTAACACACTTTAAGGAACTATTCAAATACATGCTACATGTATACAAGTAAGCCAAATAAATTACCTTATAGAGTATAATACCATCACTTATCTTGGTCCATGAAATTCATGGATTAGAGACAAGAATTATAACCTGTATCGTTTCCAGTCAGTAGCTTTATCTTACTCAAAATTATTTTAACTTCTCATTTGTCTGTTTTTATCTGTAATTATCGTAATGATTAATTTTAAATATACTATGTATGACAGTGATCAAAGCACTTTATATGTATTTACTCAGCCTAACACTTATAGTAAGTTACTTACATAAACTGGTGTACTTTCAGTGACTATTGAAATTTCTGCTTTGCTTATGCTTGATGATATCTGTGTAGATGACTGATACTTCAAGACTGTGAACTGCCAAAGCTCTT
>NW_006442484.1:18233140-18267563 GCF_000325575.1 Pteropus alecto
GGATTTTTCGCCAGTGAAGGAACAACAAAAAACCAATGCTACTATTATCTTGCATTACGTTGTCCTTATTTTTTTAATGCCTTAGACTAGATCTTGAGTTACTGCTATGTAAAAGGTCACATGTTATAAATATACATTACAATGGTATATGAGACATGGTTCTCACTCTTTGCAATGTATCTTTGACATTCCTCTTACCAAAGTTTATTCTTCTTTATTGCTTGTTTCTGTGCTTGTTTTAGCTAAGGAGATATTACCGTAATTATGCAATAAAGGCTTGAAATGTGCTTGTACAATGGACTTCCTTTTTGTACTATGAGAATAAAATGTTTCTGATGGACACAGGAGTACGTCACCACCCACCACAAGCCTAAAGCAGAAACGCCTCAGCGTTTATATCATTCATGTGCTTATCACAATTAATAATTTTCTATTTGCTTTCTTGTTCATTGTCCTTATAACTAGTTCTTTGAAATTAAAGACTATGCTAATATTTTTCTTCAATATAACTACAGTGAACCCTGCTCAGAGTGCCTGGTCATTGAATAACTATATGAATGAATCAACTCTGAGGAGTGCTTTCATCCCATTACTATACCCACATCAACCACAGAAACCATAAGAAAAACACATACAGATAACAAACTCATGGGAAATAAAATGTATGTGTGTGTGTGTGTATGCGTGTGTGTGTGTGTATGTGTTTTCTTTTTGGATAGAGATCTTTTTTCTCTTGTTTGCCTACTTTGAATACTCTAATATTTTATTTTTTTTTAAAGTGCAATATATGAAATAAACATCTCTGATATGCTGATAATTCCAAGTCAGAGCTCTAACGGGTAGTCAGATGTTTGGGGATTTCGTTTTCTTTTTCCCACCACACTCTGCCTGAAACCTATCATTTTAGTGTTTTCTAGGTCACTGATTAAGAAAATAAAGACTTAATAGTAGGAATATATTCATATGTATCAAATTCTGGTTATAACTAGTACTTTTAAGCACCAATTTTACTTTTTTCCAGCTTGACACTTCACTCTATGGTTTTCTGATGTAACTAGATATCACACATCATTCTATGATTTGTTTCTTCCAAACCATTGACTTTAATAGTATATTCAAAAAGTGCGGAAAAAGGTTGTTATTTTTTATTTCACATTTTTATTCCATTTTTCATCCAGTCGATATAAAGCTATTTTCTAAATTATTGGCTAGATATGAGCATGGACTCTTATGAAGTATTTAAATGCATAAATACATATAACAACTGCAATTTTTTATAGCATAACAAAGAATTTCACTTAAAGGTCATTCAGTTTCTATGTATTTATTATAACCTTAATTCTATCCAAAGCACTGAGTATGCTTTTTTTGTTTGGTATATTTTTAGGAAATATGTTCCTCTTCGAATCAACTTCTATAACAAGTTAAAGCTAATAAGCTCCGAGATTCAAATTATAAAATGACACACACTACACAATATTAGTTATTCTGTAATTTATATTCAAAATTGTAAAGATAATTTGCAAACATCTTATAATAAAATCTGAGCTAAAAGAAATGTCAGATTTTTCTTTCACTTTTTTTCGGCAGTATACAGATGTTCAGTTTTAAATATGTCACACTTTCGTACTTCTTTCTATCATGCTTTCCTTTGAATTTTTTTTTTTTCCTAAGGAATACAACAAAAAGGAAGAAAATTAAAATTCATAGCTATGAAATAAATTTTACAAAGATATTCTTTATTTTTTACTCTCCATTTTTACCTTTCTCAAAGTTCTTCTTCTCAATTAATAAATTTCAAATTAGTGTATCTTGAAATTATGTAACATTAGGAATGTTATTTATAGGTTTCAACTTATCTCCTAAGATTCAGTATCATTTTTCCTGCCACTATCTGACATTCTTTTCAAACTTACAAATTCATCATATTTTAAACCAAACTAAGAATTACGTTCCCAACAACTCTTTGTCCCAGTTTTGTATTTCTGTCCAAGATATATCAATGTATCCAGAACCACAATATAAATTTTTTAAGTCACCGAAACTCTACATCCCACCATTCACTGAGTCATTCAAGTTTTCTTCACAATACATATTGCTATGACTCTAGTCTATTACTTTCCTGGACCATTGAAATAGCTAATTTCCTCTCTGACCCCTAAAATCTATTCTGTATCTCCCACATGGTTCAGCTTAATAAAAACAACTTTGTTCATATCCTTTGCTTATTCAAAATTTTCTGAGTGTCTTATTTTGCATAAATCAGGTACAAATTTGAAATCCGGTATAAATTTAGTTTAGCACTTGAGGCATTCCATTTCTAGACTCCTAACTTATTTTATATTTTACAACCACCCCTGTTCATGAAATCTTTCCTTCTCCCTCTGCCATATCTTAAATGTGTGCCCTAAGTTTAAACAATTTCTTCTTCCTTGAATATTTTTTCTCTCACCCACCCCTCCTTGGAGAAATTCTATTCATGTTTTCAGGATACCTTATACTCTTTTATTTCTATAAAGTAATCACTGATTACTTCTAATCATCAACTAAGACATAATGTTTTGATCTCTTTCATGATACTTGTTAACATAAGTCAATTAGATTTCAGAACTGTGTCAACTATGTGTCCCGTGGAAAAGGGAATATATTAATTGAGGTAATGCTGAAGATGGACTTGAGCTAAATGGAAAATGAGAATTCCACATTACATGTGTGTGTGTGTGTGTGTGTGTGTGTGTGTGTGTGTGTGTGTGTGTGTGTGTGTGTCTAGTGTAATATATCCACACATGCTGGTTGAATTGTGCACCAGGGATACCATTAACTAAAAAAGAAAACATTATTACTTATGAATATAGTGGATAGAACAGGAAAAGAGCCAAATTTTCTGTCCTCCATACTTTCCCATCACTGATGCCAGGACAAGATAGTCATGGACCAGGCATGCTACTTGGAATCAATTGTGACTAGCAATAATTGTACACTAGTGACATTTTTATAAAACCATTCTGAATATCACTGAGCATATCAATAAGCATTCCTTCACATAACAAATCACTTTAACACCATGTGTCTTAATACAACAACCATTTATTTGGCTCATGACTCTGTGGGATGGCAATTTGAACTGAGCACAGCTTGGTAATTCTTGTCAGTTTTGTGTAGACCAATCTCAGCATCTGCCAGTTTGTCTGGGGACTGGATGGTCTAGGGAGCCTCAGCTAGTGACTTAACTCTTACCCATCACTGATGCCAGGACAAGATAGTCATGGTTTCTCATCTTTTCTCAAGTTCAGCCAGATCCTCTTATAGCAGCTGAGCAGGATGTCAAGAAAATAAGCAGAAATATGCAATGCCTCTTAAGGTCTAGACTCACAGTGGGTTCACCATTGCTTGTACCTCACTCTCCTTACAAGAGGAGCTCTAGTCGCACTGCAAAAATTGTGGACTACAACACAGGGTCTTTGAATTCAATTATTTTTTTCCCCTCACTGCTTCAAACAAACAAGAGGTGCCTTTTTACATTTACTTTTCCTGACCAGGCTCAGGCTTAACACAGGGCATCCCTGGCTCAGTCCTGACTGCTCCCCCTGATACATCTTCTCCAGGGTTTTTTATCAAGAATATGGAGAAAATTACTTTAATTGGTTTGTTTACTCCTTAGACTTGTTGAGAGATATGGGAGTTTAATTATTAACGGACCAACTGGTTTATCTTAGGGAAGAAAAAAGTTTTAAAAAGACAAAATAAAACATTTAATGATGAGTCTAAAGTTACTTTTATTTCATCTAATCAAACAATTAACCAACACAAATTTAATATAATTTTTATAAGTATAATCCAAGGGAATACCCAAATAATTAGGAGTCAAGAAGGGGGATAATAGTTTTAAGGTGTATATAAAAGTATATAGGCAAGTGAAAGAGGATATAGAATGAGGTTCTAGTCTAGGAGTGGGAACAAGTGATGTCCTAAGAAAACCAGGACAATTAAAGCCTTTGTACAAACAGTTTGGGGATAGCTATTCCTAGGGGAACAGGAATATTTCTGGAATATTATATTAATAACTGATCAGGATAAAGGAAAAAGAACATAGAATCACAATCCTGTGATTTGAGACAAAACAACACTACATGGAAACCCAGAGCTAGTCAATTGAGTGCACAGTGATGGTTCTGATTGGCAGCAATGCCTAGAGATACTTTGCGTGAAAACGACCGAAGCCAGGAAAAAGTGTAGGAGTGATTATTTCAGTTATTTGTGTATGCTTAAATAAATAATTATACATTCTTAAGAATATTGAAATGGTTTTAGTAATTTTTGGTTTATTTGCAAAGTGTAGATATGGTTTTGCCTATTGGATGCCCAGTAAATATCTAGTGAATACCAAAAATATTATTGCATCAGAAACAGAGATATGCAATCTAGATCCTGCTTCAAGAAAGACTCACTGGCCAGCTGTGAGAAGTATGGTTAGATGAAAGCCTCTAGTTGTCAATCTCCCTCAGCTTTTGAGCCAAGGTCAAGCTTCTCTAGAGAAGCTAGCCAGTGACCGAGCAAGGAAGTAATGCAAGAGCCTAACCATTTTCTGCCCAATGTGGGACTCTTGAAACAGACAATCTTTGTTTAGGAACTCTGTTGAAGATGATGACTTACTTCATGAATTACCATGTCACTGATTGCTTTAGATCTGATTGGTTATAGTATTTAATCTATATGCGAAGATATGGATTCCTTATGGTAGCCAGAAAGCTCAGTTGGTCTCTTAATGGTATAGAAGAACAAAAGTAAATGTAAAGATTTTGAAGGTTCTTGAAAAACACCATATAATAGTTAATTTTTATGGATCTTTGGTTAACATTAATAAGAAAATTATAACTATTGAAACAAAGATAATCCAAATCTTTATTCTTGTTTCCAAATCCTATCTTCACATCTAGTTCCTTTTGTAGCATATACTGAAACCTCCCCTCTTACATATATTTTTATCGGTTTATGAGCACATTATCACTCTAATAGAGTAAATGAAAGAAAACACAAAAGAGAGATAATATAAGTGAGTTCCATATAACTGAAAGGACACTACCACAAAGTATTGGCATAATGCTTGGATAAAATAGAGTGCATGTGGATGTTCAATGCAGTGATGATGATAGTACAGTGGGGCAAAAAGCAAAGAGAGGGAAGAGGCAGTGAAAACTGAGACATGTGGGAAGAGAGTATTCAGATTAAGGTTTGAAAGACATAGGAGCTGATGGAAATCAGGATTACATATCTTTTTTGCTGTTCATAAAGAGTGCCCTTTCACTAGAAATGATGCTGTCAGTATAAGTGTCAACTCTCAGTTTGATAAGCACTGAAACTTTTAACCTTGTCCTCCTCCAATATCTATATATACTTTGCATAGGCAGGGATAAAACTTTGACTTTTATTATGTGATCTAATATACATAATTGAAATAATCTAGGAAATCCTACATCACAGTATTTTCAAGTAAATAAGATTTTACTCATTCATGCTGTATATCCGGAAGGAGTATTCATTTATCTATCATCCATCCACGCATCCATGCATCCATCCATCCATCCATATCTATTCATCCATCCAATCACATTTGCACACATTTGGCAATCCTTATTAAATTCCAGCATATCTCAGGTTTTATGTACACAGGTGTTCTTTAAGTAACTTCAGATATTTTCAGTGATGAATTTAAATTTCAATTTGCCTAAAAAAAATGGCCATATCTATGATTTTAATGTCAACATAGAATTATTCTGGGATTTACTAAGCTTTTTGAAAACTGAAACAATGTTGTACTTCTTTTTGGGTCTCTTCTAAGAAAATACAGAAACCTGAAAGGATTTATAATTAATGAGGATTTTATAAACTTTGTCTAAAATATATTGTACGAAATCTCAAACCATCTTTAATAAAAATAGAAATTTTCAATACAGATATTACTTAAAAATAAGGGAAAAAAAGACGTCTCTTCACACACAATTTTCTTGATAAGATACTGTTATTGCACATCTCTTTTAGAAACCATCATGGGTTAGGCCTCATTTCAATGTAAGGAGGTAGATAATGTACATTGGACATGCCTTGTGAAATTTGGAATTTTACACCTCTAATGGGTTCCTGAATATATAAAACTACCTAATTCTTGAATAGTCCCCTGACACTTGAAAATAGCTATTTTAGCTAACACGGAGTTTACATGTTTACACATAGTTAATCTATGTATTTCTTGAGTGAAAAGAAAACCATGAAATGACTTACTTTTAGAGTTTTTATAGTAAAAAAAAAAATACATACTCAAAAAGGGCTAAAATAGCTATCAGAGGCATTGTGTTTTGCTGTTTGAGCATGGCTCTGATGGAATAGGGTTGATTTTAGGACAATCAACTGCCATGTTTGTCCATGAGATAGTTCAACACCACCTTCAGGTTTGAAATTAGGATTTCAAAGAAGCATTGAACTGATGCTCCATGATTTTATCCCCAAACTCAAGTGTAATAAAACAATTTTAAATTGTGGTAAATTATATACGTCATAAATATACCTTAATTTTAAAATAAAACACACAAAATATATAACAGTAGATTTAAGACACCTCATATAGATAGTACTTTAAAAATGAAGATTCTATTAATCACAAATTATCATTATTAATTATAGTTACTTAAATGGGTGATTCAAAGTGATAGAGAAAGTAAGGGCCTTGTACTTATTGTCAATAGATGTTATTGGTTTAATAAATGAGTCTTTTTCAATTATAAGAGCTTAAAGTCTGAAATTCTCTATCTTTTTGTGCAAAGTTTGTAGGGTAAATATATTTTTAAATATTACATACAATTTTCCAAGTATTTTTTTGTTGAATATATGCAAAACTGAATGTTCTTTTTTTGAAATCAACATTAGAAGGTGAATCATTTGACACTTCCCTCTTGCTGCACAGTAAACTGGACATAGAAATAACTCTGTCCCATCTCAGCCAAACAGTCTGTAATGGGAAACTGGCACATCATAAATCTAGTTGCATGAAAGTAATTTTTGTAAAGAAAAAATGACACACATTTAACCAGGTCTTGTTACAATCTTCAAGCTGTCATCTCTGTCTCAGATATAGCCATCAAAGGGAGCAGAGTGGCCCTGTTGTTCTCCATCCTTGTTGTAATAATATCACTGAAATATGCCAGATATTTAGAATTTTAGTTACAGGTCTTTTTATCAATGTCTCTTCTATATATGACAATGCATGAACATCTTTTTAAAATTCAACTCGTGAGGTTAAATAAAATTATCCTACATTTGAAGAATAGAAACAATAAGTAAAGAAATCATGTTTTATGTACATATGTACTGAAAACTTATTCTATATATATATATATAGTAGAGTATATCATATATTCACAAATATGATATATTTTCATATATATTCATATATATATGTTTTATTTCAAGGCTCATAGGTTAATGTAAAGAAATGGTCTAGTTTGAAATTCATAAAGACAATAATCTTATGAAAAAATTCCATATGGTTTAAAAAGACAATAATTGAAGAAGCGATGTAATTATGATAATAGCCTATTGAAAAATTCAGTCAAAAAGGAAGGATGCAATTTGGGCCCGATTTTAATCATCCTTTTTTAGAGATGTATGAGTTATAAGCTTCTCTGTTGGGTTAACTCAATTAGAAGTGTTCACAGGTATCATAAATCTCTTCATTTTAAGTGCACTGTTAATTTTATGACAAAATTAACCCAACACTGTTAGATTAATAGACAAATCTTGACAGCTTTTTGTTGTTGTTGTTTTTCTCAGACCATTCTATTTGATATTTGGTGGGGTCCACAAACAATTTTAATAGTTCTCTAGATTTTAACCTTGAGCTTGCTATAGCTGATAGGATAGTAGGGTCAGCAGTAACATGATCATTGCTATTGCACTGTAGGTAGATTCAATAAACCACAGAACTAACTATGATATGTGAAACCTTTCCTTATCATATAGAATCATCCTTGATGTGTTCACTCTAATAGGGGAAGATTACTTTCGGATTTCTGTTCACAGTGTTCTGATAACCTTGAACATTTAATTATAATTGAAAGTCAAGTGACTTCTACAGAGTATGCATTTTAATTAGCTATCAAATGAATAGGGAGGCTGTTTGTCTAAATTTTCTTTCTTTGTACTAATTAATTGAGAGTCAAGGATCAGGATTCTGTCTTGCAGAGTCCATTGAAGACATTAATTTCAAATATTTATATATATTCATTTAAAAGCATGGGATTCAGAGTTCATTTTATATTCTAATATAGACCGAAATAATGCATTTATATGGATGTTCAGGCATTGTGCTGCAAGTAATAATGATAGTAAGGTAAATATTCAAAAAGATTTATGTTTTTTGTTGCTATCTTTAAAGTGAATAAAGTATTATTTTTAAAAAAATTAAGGCTTCCAGTCAAGATACTAGAGTAGGTAAGTGCTGTGCTTGTCTCCTCTTACGACCACATCAAAATTACAACTAAACTGTGAAACAGCCATCATTGGAAGTTGCCTGAAGTCTAATTGAACAGAAATCCTACAACTGAGGACATACAGAACAGGCCACCTTGAGATTAGTCAGAGGGGCAGAGACCCAGAATAGGCCAGTCCTACACCCAAGTATTGTAGTTTAGGATCAGGAAGGATATCTCAGCTGAAGAGGTTTCTCCTGAGGAGTTATGAGTCCTGGCCCTACACCAGATTTCCTGTACTGGGAAGAGAAGTACCAACTCTAGCCATGAAAACCAGTGGAGATTGTGGCTGAGCGAGACAAAGAGCTGTGGGAATAGCAGACATTTCTATTAAGGGGCCCTAATGCAAACTTACTTGGTGATGGACTCACTCACTCTGGGCTCCAATGCTGGAGCAGCAGCTCAACAGAGACATATGGGGAGAAAGTGAATGATCTGGCTTCAAGGAGAGGGCTGGAGGGGCAGCTTTATCTCAAAAAGAAGTGCTGGCGAAAGTCACTCTTCCTCTGTTGAGCCCTTCTCCATTTCAGCTTGCAGATACAAATGGCCTCTGTAGCTGTCTCCATCAATCTGGCTAACATGGTAATTCTCTGAAACTCGGCCCCACCCAATTTTGGCCCCACCTAAGCCAATTCCAGTGGCTTTTCCACACAAATAGCCTGTCTTGGCTCATGCTGCAAACTTTCCTAAAATTTCTCAAAGGCTCACAAAACCCAAACAAATAGCATCTGGCCTTGGTGTACCCTGTACCTCTTACTGAGTAGCCCCAAGCCTGGCACTAGTGGCGGATGGCCTGTTTGTGGTTTGGCCTCATGAGACACCTGCAAGCCCAAACACAGATGGCAGACATATAAGAATTATTTGGTGGCTAATGCCAGGCACAGGCTGTGGCTAAACTTGGCCTACAGCGGTCCTGGTGCACCTAGTGGCTGGCTTTGGACTCAAACTAGAGAACCACTCAAGGCTGCATCTGAGGATGACATACCCAAAGAGCAGATAGGGCAGACACCAGAGCCCTGCTAAAGCAAATTCTGCTCCACAAGGTTAGCACTTCAGCAGACAATTCTCACGACCAATCAGCTCAAAGGTCATTCCTTTCCACTGAAGTGCAAACAACAACCAAGGCTCAACTACAGCAGGAGAGTACAAACAACTTATACAAGGCTCAGGTGTACCTTGTATAAGTACGCCTTATCTGGAGTACCAGGCTCAGGTGACCAGGAAGACTATGCCACTGGGCCCCTTACTACACTTACTCCATAAAGCCACTCTATTAAAATTAAGAAACATAGCAGCTTTAAGTTATATATAGAAACAAATAGAGAGAGGGAGCCAAAATGGGGAGACAAAGAAGCATGTCCCAATTGAGAGGACAGAACAAAGCTCCAGAAAAAGAACTCAAGAAATTGAAAGCAAGCAATCTACCAGATACAGAGTTCAAAACACTGGTTATATGAATGGTCAGTGAACTTAGAAGAGTAGATTAAATCAGTGAAAATTTTAGCAAGGAGATAGAATACATAAACATGGAGATAGAAAACACACACACAGTTAGAAATGAAGAATACAATAACTGAAATGAAGAATACATTAGAAGCAATCAACAGTAGATTACATGAAGCTGAGGATCCAATCAGTGATTTAGAGGATAAGGTAGCAGAAAACACCCAATCAAGACAGCAATAAGAAAAAAAAATCCAAAAAAGTGAAGATAGTTTAAGGGGCATCTGGAATGACATCAAGCATATTAACATTTGTAACATAAGGGTACCAGAGGGAGAAGAAGGAGAGCAAAGAATTGAAAACCCATTTGAAGAAATAATGACAGTATACTTTCCTAACCTAGAGAAATAGACATACAAGCCCAGGAAACACAGAGTGTCCCAAACAAGATGAACACAAAGAAGTCCACACCAAGACACATCATAACTAAAATGCCAGAGGTTAAAGACAAAGAGAGAATCTTAAAAGCAGTTACCTACAAGGGAGCTCACACTATACTATCAGTTGATTTCTTAACAGGCCAGAAAGGATTGTCAAAATAGTCAAAGTGACGAAAAGCAAGGACCTACAACCAAGAATATTCTATCCAGCAAAGCTATCATTTAGAATCAAATGACAGATAAAGATCTTCCCAAACAAGAAAAAGCTAAAGGAGTTCTTCACCATCAAACCTATATTATAAGAAATTTTAGAGGGACTTCTTTAAGAAGATGGGGAAAAAAAGGGTCAAAAATATAAATAATAAAATTACAATAACTACATATTTACCAACAATTACTTTAAATGTAAATTGATCCAATGCTCCAATCGAAAGATAGGGTAAGAAAACAAGACCCTTACATATGCTGCCTATAAGAGACACACTTCAGATCAAAAGATGGACACAGACTAAAAGTACTAGGATGGAAAAAGATATTTTATGAAAATGGAAACAAACAAAAAGGTAAGGTAGCAATACTTATATCAGACAAAATAGACTTTAAAACAAAAGCTATCACCTAAAGCTAATATAATGTATGTTAACTGTAATTGAAAAAAAAAATTAAAAATTATTAAGCAGTCAGGAGAAAAATCTGTAGGCAATGATTGTATCTTAATTGAATTCAAACGGAAATTATATTAAAAATAAAGGGGAAATAATTTAAGATTTGATGATTACATAGAAAAAAAATGAAATGTAAAAGGAAGGCACTGTTCTGAATACCTCATATAATTTAGTGTCCAATTATTTAAAATGAAAACAGACAAAACCATTTCTGTTCTAAACTTTGCCTTGTGTCTAGAGTAACAGTACTACCAACATAGTTGAGTATAATAAAATTAGTCTTATAAATAATTTTAAAATATATAAAACTGTAAAGATTTTATTACTCTGTAAAATTTATATTTACCATACCTATATTTATTAAACATATAGTGACCCTCCTCATGCCACTGTATGCTTCTGCAAAATGTGAAATAATCAAGATTCTTGAGAGTGAAGATAGTCCGAAGGTCAATGGTGAATGTATATTGCTGTTTTTGATGCATTAAAAAAAAAAAATGTTTGACTCTTCTTCTAGTGGGGATTGAAAATAACAAATTTGCCAGATCAAGAGCTACAAACCAAGTATCATAGCCTATGTTGACATATTCCTGTAAAAATATCACATCTGACAAAATATTCCAATTGGGGTTACAGCTTAGTTAAGTTTATAGTAGTCTATTGTCATCTGATGCAATAGTTTTATTTATGTATTTATTTTTGACAAATGGTTTAAAATGGGACCCACCACTACCATATCCTTTAAACCTCTGATTGTGTCACTAACTTCTGCAGTTCTATAGAGAATATGTTCTTGCTTCTGATTTACTACTTTGACCAGAGGATACAGCAGTTTCAGATACATTATTTTAATCACTTTTCATCCACAAATCAGAGTGAGCATGTTAGAGTTCTTCCAGATGGTCAGTATATACTTTATAACTGCATATTGAGGGGCCAGGATGGATCCTTGGATGCACTAGATCCACTGTAACATGAACTTGGGCCAGAACTCTAGTCATTACTTGGTTTCCATAGATCCTTACTAAACAAGAGAGGTGGCTTTTAGAGTACTGTTATCCTCATCAATTTGAATACTATACATCATTCAAAAGTTTTGAGTACAATATTTCTTTTTTCCATTGCAAGGTTAAGGCTGGTAATTGACACAGAACTCTTTGGGGACAGATTCGAAGGAATATTTACCCTTTCTTAAGAGCATTTGGTTTCGTATTTAATTACTGAATTCTGGGCCTGTGAACTAGCTTAGATTTTGAAACTGCATTGGGAATCATAATTTTTTTTCATTACTCTGGAGGATGTCAACCTTTTGTTGCCACTTCTTTTGGTTGAAAAATCAAGTGACACCCTAGTTGACTTTCCATTTATCTTGCTACCATAAACTCCATGGTGTATCAGCCATTGCCACAGTTCCAAGGCACCCTGGTTGCTACTTCAATCTTCCTGTCTATAAGTGAATAAGTGTTGCTACTTAAAACCTGTCATTCTGAAATCCTATTATTCCTACTGAAACTAGAAAGCTCAGTTTCAGAAAACATCTACTATCAAACACAGCCTAATGGAGTTTTAATTTGACCTCCAGTAGTGAATCTTTTATTATCATTATTAAGAGAGTGTCCTCTTGAACTTCAAATAAAACATGATTGTTACACCATGCACTAAATCTTAATTTGCAAAAGATCTTATACAACATTCCCACCCACTTCCTTAAGCCTTGTGATCCCGGATATTCTGATAAGGCATTTCTAGCATCTCTACCTCATTCATGGAGACCCATCATTTTTTTCCATGATTTAAAGATTCATCCCAACAGTACATATAACTAGCTACAGACACTCTTACCATGATGTTAAAAAAATACTACCCTTATATTCTTCCCTGCTGGTCCAAAATCTTCATAGTTCACTCTTAAATACCCTACCTTTCATATTAACCAGATCTTTCAATTCTTCCTGGAGCAAGGACTGTGTTTCACTACTTGAGCTAATTGAACCTGGTCTGGAAACAATGAGATAGAAACAAACTATGAGAAGAACAAGTATCACTTTACAACGCATCTGCCTCAGCTGAAGTCTTTACAGAGTGTCCAGGCAAAGGCAGGATGTTTTCCCTTAGCAGGTAGGAAGATGCTCCTTCTGTTGGTCAAGATGATTCAGAGAAATTTGTAGGTTAGAAATTTCCACACTTGTCCAATTAAATATCCCCTTCCCAATTCTCTTTCTGTAAGATCACTGACTTTAGTTATGAGACAAGTCAAGTCTATGCCAGAATACCTCCTTTGTAGATCTGCTCAGTTTTAAATAAAATTTGGGCCTAATTTTCAGTATAGTCTGTCTAAAGCTATAGGAGGTAGGAGTCTATTCAATTGTTTCCAGTTTGGCCTTCTGACCTATACAGTGCACCTCGAGTTGATTGTTGGCTAACCTGAGCTTATTATTTTATTTTTTAAGGCTTAAATAAGTCATCCAACAATAAAATCCTTATAAATTACAATTGTCCCTATATTGTTCGAGGAGCACAGCTATCATGGAAGCCAATGTTTTATCTTCCACCTGTAACTCATCCCAGTTACCACTAGTGAGACTCTTAGAACTCTCATGATGTTATAGAATCTCAGGGTAATCATCACCCTACTTATCAGCAACAGTGGGGTCTTTATTAAATGACTGGTGAGTGAATTTGTTTCAGAATTCCTTCTTGATGCTTCATTTTGAAAGGCCCCTTCTTATTTCTCAAAGTAGAGCTTGAGACAAGGGCTTTATATAAGCAGCTTATATTGGGTAGTGATCTGGAAAATAGGTGTGAAAAACTTGAAATTGTAGAAAAGCCATACATGTAGGTGTTAGCAGATTGATCACTGCTATGGGAAACTTGGGCTTGTTTCTCAGTGACCTTCATATGAGACAGAAAAAAAAAAAATGAAGCAAACAATTAACTAAGGGACAGGATGGGGAAATTTTTTATTGCTTAACGGCTTCTCCATGATGCATTAACATTTTCATATCTCCATGTTGCACATGTCTTAATGCCAGGTAGGTTCCTGTAGAGGTCCTTGTCTTCCCCACAGTCTGCCCCCATATCATTTGTCTTCAGACAAATAATCAAGGTCAACTAAGAGTGCAGCTTGAGTAAGGTAGGTTCGTAAGACCTGGATGATATGAGGGAGGGCATGTTCAAGAATGGACATGAAGATGTTTAACATTATGGAAAGGACATTTAGAGCCGATCTTTTTGCGCTGCTTCAGACATTCACCAGAGCAGAAGAAAGCTTGTCTTATAGGTCGAATAATGACCCCTCCCTCCCAAGATGTACGTGACCTAATTCTTGGAGTCCATAAATATGTTACCTTATATAGCAAAAGGGACTTTTGCTAAATAATTAAGATTACAGGCTTTAAAATAAGGAGATTATCCTGTATTATCCAAATTGGTCTAATCTAATCACATGGGCCCTTAAATACAAAGAGCTTTCTGTGACTTGAGGCAGAAGGGGTCACAGAAGAATAGCTCGGGGAGATTACAAGCATGAGGGAGACATGATACATGGTTCTGAGATGTAGGGGCCCACATACTAAGATCAGAGAAGTATCTCCACTAGCTAAGGATGGACCCCAGCTGACAGCCAGTGAGGAAACCAGAATATCAATTCTACAACTGGAGGAAATCGAATTCTGCCATCAACCTGAATGAGCTTGGGAAAAGATCCTTCCCAGACCCTTAATTTCAGTCTTGTGAAACCTGGAGTAGAGAATGTAGTTAAGCCAACCTGGATTTCTGACATAGCTAGCCATAAGATAATATACATGTGTTGTTTTAGGAGGTTAAATTTGTGGTAATTTATTACAACAGCGATAGAAATCTAATCAGAGACTAAGCAGTTGAGTGCAGTTGAGTGTAGATTATAGCAGCGGTGCAGTTGAGTGTAGATTATAGCAGCGGTCCTCAACCTTTTTGGCACCAGAGACCAAAAATGCCTGATGATCTGAGGTGGAGCTGAGGTGGTGATGCTAGCGCTGGGGAGTGGCTACAAATACAGATGAAACTTTGCTCGCTTGCCCCCCACTCACCTCCTGCAGTGTGGCCCGGTTCCTAACAGGCCACAGACTGTTACCAGTCCATGGCCTGGGGGTGGGGACCCCTGGATTACAGAAAGAACCTCAGTACTACATCATACAGGAATACTGACATTTTAATGCACTTCTTTATTTAATTGTTTAAGTAAAGATATATTGATATAAGAATGAGAATAATCATACCAGATTCTAAAAGAGATCCACTAGAATAAACAAGGGAGAAGTGGGCCAGGAGTTATAGGTCTAAGAAAAATATTTAAAAGGCATAAAATTGATGGAAAGAGGGGACAAATAAATATTGTATACCTTATCTGTTGAATAGCACTGGAAGTAGAGTGTTTTCTCTGTAATTAAGCATTAGTAAATGGAAAAGAAAAAAAAATTAAAAAGCACCTTTAATTACTGGATTAATTCCATAGGACAAGGACATGAGATTATTTTCTAGATGTATAAAATTGCTGCAAAGAGAAAACTTTTGAAAATTGGTTGTTATTATGACTAGGAAACAGAAAACATACTATGACACCTCAGTAGAAAAAAGTGAGAAGAAAAAACAATAAACGGGGGGAAAAGAAAAACTAAGTTAGAAAGGAAGCTGAATAAAATAAGGAAGGACTCATCCCTGAGGGATATACACACATGCACACACATGATCACACATGCACACATGAAAACTCAATTGAGTCTGCAGGGGGAAAGTAAAATAGGAATTTAGGGCAGGAATTTAAAAATCTCTTTAAGAATATAGGAAAAAAGGAGAAAAAATATTAAAATGATGTATGCGGTAAAGAAAAAGAATGATTTAATCTAAGCACTGTAGATATTTCTATAAGTTAAAAGAAAACAATTTGGACAGAAGTCATAAAGACATCTTGAAAAAAGTAATCTCAGCTGAAAACAGATTGTAGTAGGTAGAAAAAGTTAATAAAAAATGTGAATGCATACTTGACATAATATTTTAATTGTATAATTAGTTTTTTTTAAGTTGAGAAGAAATGTTACAAAGAGAAAAATTGGTTTGATCTCAGACATATTCTTAACAACATTGTGTACCCAAAGACAATGAGGCAGATTTAACTTAATTTTGGAGAAAAATTAAAAACAAAACAAAACAGAAACAAAAACATATACCCAGTTGAGTTGACATTCATATTTGGAGGCCTTAGAGAAATGTTTATAACATATGCAAAAGCTCAGCAAATACAGCACAGATAGTTTTCATAAGTATACTTGATGAAACATACCAATACAGTAAGACTTCAATCAAAATTTTTTTAAAAATAGGAATGGAAAAATTATACTGTTAAAGGACTGTTTTAAAAAGAGAAATAGTAAAAGTAGTTGAAAGTATTCCAATTAATTGATGAAAAGACAAAAATATAAAAATAATACTTAAGTTAAAACACTGTCAAAATAAAATCACGAAATGTATCAGCAAAGACTATAAGGGTGAGTTAGAATAAAGGAATTCAAGAATGTTAAATTTCTCATCTTAGAGGGAAAAAGGACATTTTTAAATTCTAGATTAAATTATTGGAGAATTTCTTAAGTTGAAAGTATTTACCAATGGGACAAATAAGAAAATATAATCAAATTAAATTAAAAAATAAAACCAAACAATATAGAATCTACATACAAAAACAAAACAAAACAATAAACTGAATAAAAATAAGTAAATAAAGGTGAAGGAAAACATAAACTAAATATTTAATGTTATGTTATGTTATATTTTAAAAGCAGGATTAAAAAATTAATCATGATTCTAAAACAGTTGAAGAAATTTCTCTAAAATAACTGATTCTCTCTAGATTTTTTAAAAATTAGTGGTAACTTTCCTTTTTTGAATTTATTTTCTAAGTTTTCTTAAATTACTTATTTTTAAAAATAAAAATGAGCAATATAGATTATGACAAAATAGTGAAAGAGGAACATTGGCTTCTGAAAAGTAAAAACAAATACAATGATTTTACATTAAGGAATAAAAACTAGGGGTGAATTATTACTTAGATAAGGGTAGTGATTTCTGATATCATAAGCCAGAGAAACTAAACATAATTGGATTTCAGGTTAAAATAGAGAGAAATACTACCTTCACGATTAATGGGTCACCAAAACTAGTGTGTGAAAATGTGTGTGTGTGTGTTGTTGCTATTGTTATTGTGTATTTACATAGATTTCCACAAACATCTCGTTGAAACTTGTAAACTACAGGGATGGACATCACAGCAGTGTGAAATCTCATTATCCAGTTATTCCATTCCTGCCTAACATCTGACATTGTTCATTGAGAAATATTATATCTTATCAGTCAAGTCACTCTAAACTTAAACTTTGTATATATTTTTAAGTATATGCATAAATAGCTCTATATTTCAAACTTCTAAATTTTACTTTCAACTATATTTGTTTACTCTGTGTGTGAAAAATAATTTCTCACTTATAAATTTTATATTACCTAAATAAGATGTGCATGGTATTCATTATTGATATTATATTATGAAAGGGTAGAACACTTACATTATTGGCTTGCCAAGCCACTACAACATAAATAAACTGGAAAATAAGTTGCATCATGAAGCTTATAATTTATGTATTAAAAATGCAGAAGAAACTATAGTTAAAAAATTATCTTAGAGTAAACAAATGACTAAAGTATCAGGATTGCCTTGTTTAAGTTCAATATATCTTACAAATCCCAAGCTAAAGGAGCAGACTATCCGTCAGAGAGAACTGAACAAATTTTGAGCATAGGATTTATCAAATAGGCCATTTTACTACCAATTCTTTTTTGATACAAAAAATGATGGGATTCACTAGAAACTATTTTTTTTTCAGAATAAATTGCAGCCACTTAAGTATAATATCTACTAGAGAAAAGTGAAACCAGAGAACTCATTTCATTTATTTCTTGTTTTTAGACTAGATATATTCATAGCATGGAATAAAGTAACATATTTCTGGACCTTTTGATATGATGACATCAAAACTAAACATTTTTCTGAATAAAACTGCTTCCATATATTTTTAATTATCTTTTTCTGGATGCATTAACTTTCTTGATATGTTAATTTAGCAATAGATTTGATAGCAGAATTGAAAAAGGAACCATTTTTTGTTGTTTTTCTCACATTCAAAATGAATGAGAAAAAATAACTTTGTGCTGTATTACCCAGTTGTCATCTTCACAAAGAAGTATTTGAGTCTATCTTTTTTTTAAATTTCAAATCAAGGCTTCCTATTTAAATAAAGACTCTAATTTACATTAAATTTAAATATTTCATCTAATATTGAGAAAGTCACTATTAAATAAATTGACAATAATTAGAATGTGGCATAAAATAATGAAAACTACTTTTAAAAAGTGGATAAACACACAATAGAATATATAGATGTCAAATTATAAGGTACATCTCAAAATTATATAACTGTATTAACCAATGTTACCCCAATAAACTTAATGAAAAAAATAAACAAAAAAAAATAAATAAAAAGTGGATAGAAGTAAAATTTTACATCAAGAGTAACTATATGAAGATATGGAGATGAAAGAGGAAAAAGAAAAATTAGCAATATTTTTTTCTATTTTTTTCATCACATATACCAATATTCCTTGTTAGGGATTTGGAAATTATGAGCAATTTGCATACTATACTAGTTCATTTATAATAGCTAGAACATACATTGAATATTAACTTCTTTGTATCCGAATCATTGTAAAAGTGTAAAGTAATACTCCTAGAAGAAAAGTGCAAGCTTAAATCTCAACCTCAAAACCCAACAAAATAAGCATATAATCAAACACGAACAAAAAATAAAATGTGATCACCAACGACATCAAAATGGCCACAAATAAAACAGAACTATTAAAATAAAAATGGCCAAATTTATACAAAACTGTATCAGTTTCTAAATAAAATGTTTTCCCTCTGTAATTACTTTTAAAAATCTACATAAGCACTTTACTAATACTAAATTTCTATAACTATAACATGCATCATCAGCATTAAATAATTAAAATCAAAACTTGAGAATGCCATGATTTTGACGATGAAAGGGTCTCTTTTTTTGACTCAGCTATTTCAGCTGATTGTCATTTAATAGCAGAAGACAGAGCACAGCACTAGATCAGCAGTTCTTAACAACAGCAATTTTGTTCTCTAGAAGACATCTGACGATGTCTGCAGATGGTTTTTGTTGTTACAACTCTGGGCGGTGCCCGTACCGACTAATGGATAAGACGGCAGGGATACTGCTAAGTATACTACCCAATAAAGGACATCAATGAATTAACTGGCCCCAAATGTCAAGAGGTTGAAAAGCTCTACTTTGGAAGAAAAGGCATTTGGGTAAGAAGGAGAGTTTCCCTGAAAACTTTTATTTTTAGAAAATATGTACATTAAAGCTTGAAGGATTATTTTGGGAAGTATTTTGATGATGGCATTTATTAAAAAATGGTCACTGTGGAGCAAAATTATACACCTGAATTTATAGCATTTACATGAGTTTTTGCAAAAAAAAAAAATGAAATAGAAAGAGCTAGCATAATGGAAATAGAGTAAATTAACTTTTAGTACTTGAAAAATTGTCTTTGTCTTGTAAAGACTAAATGCAGAGTAACTGGGAACAGAAAGACTATGTACTCCAATATGGACTTGAATGAATCAGCATGAGGTGATGAAGCATAATGTAGAAATACATAAGGACCATGAAAATGCAGAGAAGCCCTAGGGGTTAAAAAGCACATCCTAAGCCTCTTGACTATGGCTTTAATCAGTTCTCTAGTGAGAATACAGGTAATCGATGTCAGACTCTGAGTATTAGTTGGTTTGTTGTATTTTATATATAATTTGCTAGATATTTATACTAATATTATTTATATGAAGATCATTCCAATATGTGGGTTCTGTTTCTTTCAAATAGTAATTTTAGTTACGGTCATAAAACCTTATTATAAAAAGGCCACTTCAGATAGTATAATTCAATGATAGCTACAGTAAACAAAACTCTTCTTCATTTGCCTCTGTAGTCTGATACTTCAAGTAGGTATACCAATAACCATTCTACTTATAAATCAATGTGTAAACAACCTGTAATGGAATCTGAGTTTTTAATAAAATGCACTTTTTGAGGATGAGAAGGGGAAGGAAGAACTTCAGCTTATTTCAACACAATTGTTATCGACTGTATATAACTTATCTTTCCATTGCAACATGGAATCTATGATGATCAATGTAAGGAAGTGGAAAAGGAAAAACTAAGGGAAATGTTTCTGCTTCAAGAAGGGAGAAAATGCCTTCTCCATTGTGCTTTTAAAAATGATTCAACAAAATTAACCCTACCCCAGAAGTTATGTTCTAAAGAAATAAAAATTATGTCTTGTGTTTACTGAAATAGTTTCCTAGGAATATTAAACTCCATGAAGATAGGAATTTTCTTATTTTTAAAAACTACCCAACACAGGCACTTAAATATGTAGAATTTCATTTAAATAAGTCAATCAACAATTTTTTATAAAGTATTCAACACTTCATTGTAGAAACATAGGCAAAATGACTATTATAACCAAAAGGAAAAATACTGTTCAATTTAAAAAATGTACTTAAACAAGAACCTGAAAAAGTTTATGATATGCATAACATTGTTCAAGCAAAATTGCACTAGTATTACATAAATCAATAGTTTATAAAGGCCTCAATATGGCAAAGTTTAGAAATAGGTAGTATGCATGCACATAGTACAACAAAAAGTCTCTTTATAAAACAGCAGTTTTTTTTTTTCTTTTTAATGCTTGTACAAAGGGATAAAGAGCAACCACAAACATATTTCATCTGTTAGGTTAATACATTATGACAGCTAAAAGTCAGTCATGTCTATCAGAGGAACAAAAAGCCCTCCATACCTTGTGAATAAATCTTTTGTGCCTTTAAAGATATTTGTATAAAAATGTTATCCTTTTTTTTTATACAACTTAAATAAATCGTACTTGCTTTAATTAAAAATTGAAAACAAACAAACAAATGAATGGGGTTCATGTGTTTTGCATAACAAAAAAAAAATCCCAGAGTACCAGAGTAACTGGTCAGCATATATACTCTCCACCTTTGATTATGGGCAGATAATTGTTCTATAACTTAGGAAATCCTTTAAGAATACATTTTGGATAGGGCAAATGTTGAGTTAGTCATATATTGTATGTTGAAAATATTTATTGATTACTCTATCATACCATATTATAATGACTGTTTTGCAGTCATTTCGAACTAGCAAAGAGAATGCATTCACAAAATTGAAATTCTGTCATCAATTTGTGTGCTTATATATTATTCTTTAGTGTTGTATTCTTTAGTGTGTGTGTGTGTGTGTGTGTGTGTGTGTGTGTGTGTGTGTGCGTGTTGTAAGGGGTTGGGTCAGTCTTCCACAAAAAGCACATAGCTAGGAAGGAATTCCTAAGACATGAGTACCCAATGCCCTGTTGTGCTCTAGGCGGGCTATTTACCTCAAGACAGGGAGAAAAAAAGGTCTTATCCCATAGCAAACGCGGTCTTTCCACATTTGGTTGTATTTTTGCTATGTTCTACTACCTAAATATAAATATTGTTCACAGTGTATGTGTTTAGTATATCACATACAGTCCACTAAATTTTGGAAATGTAGTCATATGTGTTCATGCAAATTATTAATTTTATATATTTTTAAAGATTTTCCTCAAAATTTTCATCTATCACTTGGCAAATCTAAGGCTAATTTCAAAGCAGGTGATGCCGAACTTGTGAGGCCTCTATATTTTCAGTAGTCTGAATCAATCTTAACGGGCACAAAGAAGAGAGTTGACCATTTAATCATTCTTCCATCAATTTAAACGGAAAAGTAAAATGACATTGTATTACAGCGTTCAGACTATAGAATGAAAAAGTACAGTCTCTTGTTAAGTAGAACCAAAAAAGTTCATATAAAATAGATTGCTCATATTTTCACACTACAAAGGAATATGTTGTTTTTAATTTTAACAAATTCAAAGGTGTGTCATATCAGCAGCATTGTTGTAAATTGTACTGTAGTGCAGTTCTTTTTCATAAAAATACCATACAAATGGTCAATCAATAGTCATCAGCAAAATATAGAACCCAGGAAACTCAGAAAACAATTAACTAGGAAAAAGATAAAGAAAGAGGTAATGCTGATGCCAAAACAAGTATAATACTGTTGAAACATACAAAAGTAATCCTTATATTTTATACATTTATACAGCATATAAAAGGTATCACTGATTATGCCACTGTCTCTCTTATCCCAATTTCTATTTTCTTTGGAAGCAGTTCTTTCCTTTCATCAACACTTCCTAAGGAATTTCGACAGTTTTGCCCATCCATATACAATTTTGCATACACAGGATTGGAGTAATTTGTTGGCTGAAGGAGAAAAAAATAAATAAGTACAATTTTATTATCAGTTTTGACCTCATTAATTATTTTCTAGAATGTCTATTTTTTAATGTTAATAACATTTATATGAAATACATTTAATTTACTAAATAAATTAATTTACATTTAATGATTTAAATGCAACAATTTAAATGTAACGATTTAAATTACAGGCTTTAGTTGACCTTAGCATAGTATTAGATAACATCGTAATGGTATGTTTTTCAGGTAACCTGTGAACCTAATGGGAGCTTTGACATAATATTAAAATCCTAAAGAAAACTTCATGAAAACTATTCACTGAGACTACTTAAAAGCATAAAACATTAAACTAAATAGTCTAATTTCCAGTCCATATATTTTCTCTCTTTATTGCTATTGCAGTGGCAGGAAAGATGTGTTTACAGAAAGCCATATAATTGCTCAGAGTTTATAATTTTTCAATATGCAGTTAAAAGCAAGAAAACAAAGAAAAATAAAAAGAAAAATATTGGTGAAGTAGGCTCTAAAATAAAGACACTTTTTTTTGCTTCAAACTATCTATATATATTTAATACTGAAAATATTTTGAGACTCTTCCAAAGAATTGTAAAGTACACAGTTATCATAAGTTGTGTACATATTTATGCATTTTGAGGAAGAATCGAAACATGTAGAAATGATCTCTTTCAGTTGAAAAATATATACAAATGTTCATTAGTTTATTAATTGCAACTTAACTCAAGAAATTATTGCCTAATGTTTATTTAGTTTTGTTTTGTCTTTACAAAATATTAAATCTAAAGAAACACTATAATCTTTGAGCCATGCAAATGAGACAAACATGATAAAAAAATGAGAATGAAAAACAGCTAATGGGGAACTTGAAACCCTTATTTTATCCCTCTTCTAACATGAACCATATAACAGTGCATCTTTCTCTAGAAAATAGTTAGTTACTTCATAAAAAAATTAAGAATGTTTTCATTAGACCATTTCTAATTTCTCAACATAATGCTTAATTTTATAGTATATTTTTATTTAATTGGACAATAAATTTGTATATATTAAAGTATCTTATAGGAAATGAATAAAAGCAAATTAATTTGTACAAAGTACTCAGTTTATATTTCTGGTTAGAGATTTCTAAGAATAGCAAATATTCAAATTTATTGTTAAAGCGCTATAACATTTTTTCAAATTTGGCAGAACTATTTCTATTTAATAGCTTGACTAAAATGATAACATGCATAGGTAGGACATATAACAATATAACATAAGCCCCTGATTTTAATGCTGTTTTCAAATCTTGTGTTAATTTAAAAGTCAAGGGCAAGCTCTTATCTAAATCTAGTAATCAGCTGCTGTAAATATTCTTGTATTGAAAAATTAAAATAAATAAATCTAATAATCATTTTGATTGTGAGGGGTTCTGTGATGGAATGGATATGAAATAATTAATTTTATTTTCTCACCCCAGCAGTTAGTGGTCCTTTCAAATCAGAGTTTAGGTAGATGGGCGGCGCTGTATGTGGAAGCTTGAAAGCACTGGACCCGCCCCCTATATATCTGGCCTGTACGTAAACAGAAAATATTAGTTTCTGATCTAATATCATGGAATTCTTTTCATTTTCATGAACTTATATCAAATTATAACAACATAAAAATACTCTGTAGCTCTGGGACATGAACAGTGTGTTCGTGCTAGCTTTAATAACTTAAAAACTATTGATATTGAATCTGTGCTTCATAGGTAGATGTATCTAGGTTAAATTAATTTTATCCTCCTCAATGAAAGCATATGTTTGCTAACAGCACCGTGAAAAGTACACCAGCTTCCCTCATTTAAGGTTTTGTCACTGAAAGTTTTCGACAGTAGCCAATTCTGGACACTCGAATATCTGACTAATTAAAGATTCATCACCACTCTATATTTTTAGGGGGAAAAAAAAAACCATCATAAATTTGATATATCATAAAATAAACATTTGAATTTTGGAAAATCTGACTCTCGAGTCTAACACAGATTAATTAGTAATTAAATTGGCTCACTAACTCTTCATACAAGTACGGACTTTAGAATTTCTTGGGTTTAAGGGTAGAAGTAGCCAATCCAGTATACTCATATTCATAATAGAGTATTTTTGGTGACCCAAAAGAAAAAAAAAACAATGGTGAAAAGTTAAAGAATATAAAAATATTAGTTAATATACATATTTAAAAATTTTAACTATCAATACCTAACAATGAATGATCACAAAGTTTGGGACAAGGGCAAAGGTCTCAGGAAAAGATCTTAAACATGAAATTAGGTCAATATTGCCTATTTATTTTCCCCCACAAACGTCTAATTTAGAAGATACTAAAAACAATCTAAGGATTGTGATGAATTTGGAGATAAAAAGCAGTAAATACTAATTCTCCTTTTTTGAACTTCTAAACTGTTCTGTGATTGCTTCCATAGATAAATCTTTTAAAATTAACTTTATTATTTCATTTCTTTTGATTATAAGGTACCATCAAAGTAGAAATTTTATTTATTTTGAAAATAATAAAAATAACCGAACAACAGAAATCTTTATGTGTAATGGAACTTATATATATTTGGTCACATCTTTAGTATATCAAACCATTGCAATACAGTGAACACTCTATGAAAAATATTTGATCTTTAAGGCTGCTTTGGTGTGACTCTCTGCTTTTAAAAATTGTTTATACCTATTAGGACTAGTTATGTTTTCTGCAGTTATTTCTTATGAATAGGCAACAATTCATATTTACCTTTCAAACATCAGGATCCGGCTAGAATCAGCCATCTAAGTCACATTTAATATAATTTTGGTCAATCAGTCAACAAATTGATAAATAAATATATATTAAATGTTATGTGCTAAGTACATTAAACATATATTCGAGGGGCACTGAAGCAGTTTTATCTTCCTAGAGTAAATGTGGAAAAAAATTTAAATAAAGTACTAAAAAGCTAGTCTCTTTCAGTGTCCAAAATTGGCTTAATTCTATCTCTAGAAAAAAATATATATAATGGGAGAAAACGAGAACTCCCTTTTTTATAAAAACTGTGCTTTAGTATGTTGTCATCAGTTCATAGAATACTTATAGATGCTATATTTTTATTCCTAAGAAAAGTTCAAAGAATATAAAAAATTTATTATTTAAGATGTCTTAATAGATAAGTTATCAAATAACAATGTATACAGTATATATAGTCTTTCAATATCAAGTAGAAAACAGTGAAACTTATAAGGACTTATTTCATGAACAATTTCAAATGTAGGAGTTAGTTACTGAATTAATAGTAGTAACTATAAAATTATTTCTAACTAGGAAAAGATCACTATGATATCTTCTGAGAGTAAAAAAAAAAAATCCATACAATTATGATTGATTTTTTTTTCATAGAAATGAATACGCGATCATCAATTTCAGGCTTTGAAAGTATGACTGTGGAGTCATAACTAGATTAAATGTAAGGGACTTGATTGAACTTCTTTGGGAACAGCTGTTACTATGAATGCAAAACCATTCAGATGTGGGTCAGTCACTGTGATTATTTATAATATAAAGGTGTTTTTTGGACAAAGTATCTTTAATATATCAGAAAGTAAATAAACAAATATTCAATAAATATATGAATAAGTTAAGAAAAATTATTCCATGATAGCAAATTGATGCTTTTAATTAATAGCAAAATATTCTATAATTATCATGTATAATATTCAAATAATAGAGTGAAATGAATCTTTGTGAGTTTAATTTATCTGGATAATTATTTATCTAATTTTCTTAAAACCTGACAATCTAAGCATAAAATGATATGAACTAACAGGAACTTTAAAAAAAGACTGGAATTTTGGGCTATAGGCATCAATGACATGCCTCGAATCAATAGCAAGAGTATTATAGCACATAGAAAAAATATGTTTCAAAAGTGATTTGATATGAAAGAAGCCATGGACATAGTTTAGTTGAGTTTTCAATGAAACACTGGAAATAAATTCTTTATTTTAACAATAAAGTACTCTTCTCTTTTTATTATTAAAAATATATTTTAGATAGTTTTTTTTTACTAGGCTGTATAATTAGATGTGTTGGTATCTCAACACATTTAAATAAGATATTATTTGAAGTAAACGGTGTATGTTTATAAATTAAGTGAATAAATAAATATGTATTTTCCAAAACATGTTATACTAACTTCAGGTTTCAGGTGAATGTAATCCATAATTTAATTTTTTCTTCAGAAGAGATAATAACATTCAATGCATCCTAAAATTCTTTACTATAAGAATTTTTTTAGAAGAGATAATATTTTTTTAGAAGAGATAATTCTTATAGTAAAGAATTCTTTAGAAGAGATAATAACATTCAATGCATCCTAAAATTCTTATAGTAAAGAATTTTAGGATGCATTGAATGTTATTATCTCTTCTAAAGAAAATGCTGATGAAATCACAATCATATTACAGAAATGTGACTCAAGAATCTCAGTGCTCACTGTCCATCATTTTAAAACATATTACCTTTGCTGGATCTATCATAAAACCTGGATCTAAAAGACTTCCATCGCTGTGATCATGATCCACCTCATACATGTTATAAGATGGATTGCCAATTTCTACATTTATTCCTCCATTGATAATAGGTTGTCTTCGAATAGTTTTTGTCCTAGAATATGTGAATATTAATATAAGTGTGACTTGTTTAAATATTACAATCATGGTGCATGAAACTATTATATTTATAGATTTATTGACTTATTTTAATATAATTAATGGTAAATTCATAAATAAAATTCAATCAAAATAAATGACATTCAGCAAGTCACAAAGGAACAAAAATGTCTTAATACAATGTTATTTTTCCAAATTATTTATATTTAACAATAAAATTGCACTTAGAACATATTCATAATAAATAATACCCCATTAGTTGAAACCGATTATATTTATAAATCATATTTATAAATTCAACTTTTCCCCTTTCTTCCTGAAAACTATTCGAAAAGATAGTGATAAGGAAACACTGAAATAGATCATTTTCAATACTCAAGTCATATAACTAAAATACTCTTTAACATAATTAAAAAACTGATCCACAAACCCTTCGTTCTGGGTAATAACCCCACAGGTAATCCACTCTTTCTGGATCTTTAAAACTATATACACATGCATGTAAATTGAATAATAACACTACTAGTAATATATACCATAAACAAATGCACATTTTAGGAATGAAATGCTCAATTTCTTATACACAATACATATTCAGTATGATTATATTGACATCACTAATCTTACACATTAATATAATAAAATCCCTTTCAAAGAATTGTGATTTCAAGGAAAAACCACCACAAATGTAAAATTCCAGTAAAATTTTAATTAATATGTCTCCTTGTTAATTTTTTTAGAATATATAAATGGAGCCATTCCACTAGCAAGCATACATAACATTGGGGAAGGGGTATCAGAATTATAATCACTCAAAATGAAATAGAGGTATAAAATGGTTTAGAAAACAGGATTTTAGATAAAATAACATGTTTTAAGAAATTTTAAAAAATCTTTATGTTTCTGTAACTGTTTGTATAATTTATTTCCTCTTAGTCTATAACATTCCATCTTACCTTCTTTTTCTTTTACAAAGCACTAAACCAATTACTAAGGTGGCTATCAAAGTAACCAAGAGGACAAGAGGCACAATGATAGCGATACTTCCTGAAAAAGAAGTGAATGAAGAGAATGAACACATAAACAAAAAGTAAAGACTGATATAACTAAATATTACAACAAATCATTTGACCACTGATATAACAAAGCTTAGGCCGAATGTCTACATTCCTAGTTTGTGTTACTGAAACATTACTCCTATCAAATTCTTGATCTACTGGAAATGTTTATTTAAATATCTTTCACTTATATGTTGCAGTAAAATACGTTGAGTTTCAAAATATCGACTTTTGTCAGTTTGAGTCTCAGTCTCACCACACACATTTACTTGCAATGATGTAAGTATATGCTGGTAACGCCTTATAAATCAATCAGGACTGAACACACATTTACACAATTTTACTGGTCACATTCCCACCCTCAGTTTTGTTCCTTTAGCTATAACTACTCTCTGTCCAGGAGTACATGTGGCAAGTTAGAGCGCAGCCTGGCAAAACAAAAAAGGGACGTCAACACTGGATTTGTGATGACATAGGCCTAAATATGTTTCACAAATTACTTGAAGTGAGACATCGAATAGGTTATTTAAAATTTCAGGCTTGACGCTTTAAATATTATTTAGCCACTGAAATATTAAATAGTATATAAAAATATTTTTCAAAATCATATAAATTGAGGAATTTTTAAGCATAAAAAAAATTTGTTTTGAAGCTCCTGCTCTTTACCAATGAAACAGAGCAAAAAGACCTACCAATAGGGCTGTTAACTTGATTCAACAAAATAGGGGAGCAGAGGGGATTTTATTTCTCAAGTTCCACTTCTGGAATAGTTTCAGCAAAACATCTCTGCAGAGTTGGACTTATGGTGTAAATGGACATTTTTTTTTCTTTTTTTCACGTATTTATAAGAGTGATCTCATATTATATCACCTATCTTCAAAATGAAATAAAATATCTATGGGATAGATCTTCAAAAGTGGTCTAAGAAACTGAGTATTAGTTTTTATGCATCTGAGCAGGGAAAAAGCAAAACAGAGGAGAACCTCTGCCCTCCATTTCTAGGTTGGCAATATGGGACATTATTTTTTTTCCAAAAAAGGAGATAATACTTTAAAAATAATAATATAATAAAAATATAATAATATAATAAAAAATAACCTAATATTATTTTTCCAACAAATATCTAGTGCCCATGAAACAAAGGCTCTCTTTATTTGGAATAAGCATCTGATTGATTTAGTTAAGTCAGGTTAATCACTGCTTAAATTAAGAACAAAGCAACCCAAAAACTAATTGAAATTTCATGTGGAGATCTTGAATGATTCAGTGACGAACCATTAAGAATTATTAAATATTTGAATTTTCCTTTGCAAATACATGTGAATGTAAACATACTGTGGTAGAAATGTATGGTAATATTAAGCACAATAAGCAGCTGCTTAGGAACTTTAAAATAGAAATATAGGTCAGTTTTAACAGTTCTAGCCCAAAATTATCTGTGTGAGACAGTACATAGTGGAATTTACTTACCAAAATGCCAAAAAGTCTTTATTAAAGAAATGTCATGTGTAAAATAATCTGTCAGTTTGAAATTTCAAAAATAATTTGTCTAAAATAACCAAGTAACTATGTCTTCCTTGCAAGAAAAAATATGGCTTGCTTTCTTTAGTCAGTTTCTAAAATAAAAAAACTCATTTTATTTTTTCATGTTTTTATTTTTTCTTGTTTTTAGTGAGTTTGATTTAATATGGTTTTGGGAAAGTGAACTTTATATGAATGTGTAATTTATTAGTAATTAATGACAGCAGAGAATCTGGCACCCTAGATAGTAGTGAATATTTGTTCCTGAAGTTTAAATACCAGTGAACAGCTGGTTTCTTCATAAACTATGACTTTAACTGATTGATCAAGACTTTGTAAATATCATTACTTTACTATTTATCATTTTCCCGCTAAAATTTGTGATAAATTAGTAGGTATAAAATACTATTGGTTTTAAGGTATATAAAGTTACTTTTCCCTCAATGCAACTGTATATTATTTAGAATATTAAATTTTATTTGTTCTACATAGTCTTTTATTCTGTAAGATAGAAATGCTGTTAATTATGTATTCTAGGAAACAAAAAACTTTCTTTTTCTTCTTTCTCCCATCATGAACGGCAGTTCCAATCCTTTATAAATCTTAAATAATACTTTGTTTAAGAATCTAGATTTCTGATATGTTTATATAACTAATCGAGATAACTGCAGTAATGCTTAAGGTTGCCAATAAATAATGCAGGATAGCAGTTTGGCAAGTTATAAAACAATTGGCAACCACATATATTTTTAGAATCATAAGATAGGTATTTTTCAAAATAGGTACATTTTTCTAAGTAGCACATATAGCAGTAACTATAAAATTGCAACATGTGATGGTCATATTGCAGGTGATTTTTTTAACAGTACATTATTGGTGGATTGTTCTAAAATGACTTCAAAAAGTACTTTCTGTACTTATTAAGGGCTGAGAGAATATCTTAACAACAGAGCAACTTTTTCTTTGCAATATTTTTCTCAAGCCTCATTATACAACACTTTTTTCATTAGAAAAGTAACTATATTATCAAATTTTTATGTTCTAGAGACCCCTTCCATGAGAGAGGCAGTACAGTATAGTAGTTGAGATAAGGAACTCTGGAGCCAGGCTACCTCTGTTCAAACTTCGAATTACTAGCAACATATCCTTATTATTTGTCTTGTCTCCATCTACACATCTATAAAATGAGTGTAATCATTAATATCTACTTCATAATAATGTAAATATGATTGTCAATTTACCTAGAAAGTGCTACATGTTTATTAATTAATTAAAAATATATATTGTCATAGCATTCTATTCATGACTGTTTTGCAGTTTGTACAATATATTGTAGAAACCAATTTATTTGTAATGTGAGGATATAAATTGTTCATCTCTCTTTGTACTTAGCAGAGTTCCTAGGATATCGTATGGACTATATATTCAATTTTTATTTAGCAAATATATTTTAAATGTTGCCATCTCCTACACATTCAACATGTACTCTACTTTGTGCCAGGGGAACAAACATGCCTCCCCTCATGTTTTTTGATGTATATTTAGGAGATGACAAAGAAATGGATTTATTTAAGATAGCGCGATAAGCACTATTCCAGGAAAAAATATGCATTGCTCTAGAAATATAAAGGAAGGGCATCCAACTAGATCTGGGATGGAAGAGGACTGGATGTCTCTGAGACCTGAGGGATGAGTCTTCTTTAGTTTCATGAAAGAGAATTCAGGTCAAGTGGGACAAAGAGATATTGAATTAATCTAGGAAGAGAAATGTAAAAGTCTAGAGGAGGAAAGATCAAAAAACAACAATGTGGCTGATGTGCAGAATGCAGAGTGGTGCAAGGAGATGTGGCTGTAGAGGACAGCAAAGGTGATGTTCTGAAGGGCTGTGTAAGCTATGTAAATGAGCTGGGCATTTCTATTATTTAAAAAAAAGGGCAAGGTCGAAGAAAATTTAGGAAGTAATATCACTGGATATATTGTTTGACTTGACTTAAGAGACAAGGAGCATTAAGAACAGTTAAATTTTGCTTGGGTAACTAGGTAGATTTTTCAGCCATCCATATATATATATAGGAAAGCAAAACGAGGTACAGGAAATTGGCTAGTTGAGTGAGAGAAGGTGATGAGAACATCTGAGGGTATGCTGAGCCTGAGATTCCTGTGGAATATGAATAGATGATAAATATAAATGATGATGTAGATATAGATATAAATATAGATAATATACATATACATATCTACATTACTGCCCCACAAATGCTGATTATACTTATATCCTCCTCAATTTTGATATATACAAACTGCATAATTCAGACACTGCATGTTTACTCCCTTCAAACTTTAGGCAAAATTAAAATAAGAATATATACTGAGTTGTATCATCCTTAGTTTAAAACTATTCAAAATAACTTCAGAAGAGTCAGACTAGCTTTTTCAAGTAGAACGCAAGCAGACAGTCAAAGGATAATAGATCTGCTTAATTCTACAGGCAGAATTTTAGATACTTTAAACAGGAAGGGCCAGAAAATATCAGTATTACTACTCAGAGATGATTTAAAAAGCTGTGCATCAATTAGAAAGGTAAATCTCTGTGCCAGTTGATGGCACTTAGGCCAGCAGTGGAAGTGTATTCTCAATTATTCCAAGGTCCAATGATTATGAAATGCTTCACTGTAAGCAGAAATGCAGATTTAAAAACACGTTCCTGAAAGTATCCATCTTTCTTATTGGGCAAATGACTTCTGCTCAAGTTCAGGGAACATTTGACAATCATTCAAAACCACTGGGCTTCACTAGAGAATAAAATAACCCTTCTACCTTAGGAAGAATCAGTTTAACTATTTTTTTCTTCTTTTTACTTATCGAGGGAAGTTTTCCTCAGCATAAATGTCTAATATAAAATATCTTCTAATAGAGTCATTATTTGGTCAACCTTGCTCAAATCCGAAATATGAATTACATAGCTAATAGCTCTTTCAATGTGCCTTGATACTTCCATTAAATTTAGTGACTTTATTCAGTGAAGGAAGAAAGAACATCAGAATCTTTGGGACAAGAGTTACAACTACCTGGAACTCCTCCTCCCATTTGATGTTCTCTGTTTTAGAACTGTTGCATGTAATTAGAGGCATTTTGTTTTAAGGGAGCTTGTTGCCCCTGCAAACAGTTGAAGACTTCATCCTCCAGTGAAAAATATCTGGCACACCCCTCCTCCACACCGTTTTCTAAACATTAAACCTTCCCATTTGAATGACCTTATATACAAACTGAAAATTCAATTGACATTATGCTATGTTTCTTTCTTTTTGTTTTAGAGTTTTATCAATATTTAAAATTGTTTTTGATGCTCTAAAATGATATGCATCTCATTTATCCTAAATAATTGAGGAATTATCACAAAAGAAATGTTAAAGTTCTTTGTCTTTACAATTTTCAACTTATAAATTCACTGTGTTCTATAGGTTGATAATTTAAAATGCATTTTTTATTAAAAAAATGCTCTCAATAAAGGTTGAGTTCTGCAACTAGATCACAAAGTCATATGCAAATTAGTATGCCTCCAGAATTATTAGTAATATTAGTAGGGGCTCTAGATCCTGAGAGGAGAGAGGGGAATTTTTTTCCCCTTCCTTTTGCAGTAGCAAATTAAGCAAGGTATATTTTGCCACCTCTACTACCTTTTATGAACAAATTTCCCAAATCTTAGTGCTCTCTTCTACAATTATGTGCTCATAGCTTTCTTAAGGCTTTATCTCTTCCCTTTTCTAAGAACAACAAACACATTTTAGAGTAAATTCAAAATGTTCTATGAATAAAGATAACTCACTTCATCTCTCCAAAATCAAATATTCATGTTTAGGCTAGTCTAGATCTATTTGCCATTTTTCAAAGATGCTAATTCTTATTAGCCCAAATTAATCTCTAAATGCTGTGACTTTGAACATTGTTGGTTGGAGAAATTCAAGCAATAATATATAAACTATTTTGGGATAGGAACAACAAACAAATAAATAAGCAAACCCTGGAAACCTATATCTAGGGTACCAACCTTTGTATACTTTTGACTTTAATAGTGTCTTTCATTTTTCCCAAACTGCACTATATGGTTTATTTTTGTTTGTTTTCATGAGAGCATTTTCATCAGCAGTGAAAGACTAGAGAAAAACTGCTAAACTAAACATTTGTCACTCAGAAATGTTATTTTTCCTCTTCAAGAATATATTTGCCCGCTTGAGGTATATTACAGATTTTTCAAAGTTCTCCACTCATGGTCAAATTAATAACAAAATGTGCAAATTGAGAAACTTTACTTCAGACTTTTATTTTGAAAATCTTTATAAAATCATGTAAAATAGTTGGAAAACAGACACAATATTGATGTAGATGAAAGTTTATATCAAAGACTTGTCTTAAGACTAGAGCTGCACAAAAATGAGTTGTAAAATATTAAGCTATATTTTAATAAATTTTAAAATCATTACTTTAAAGACAAGCAATAAATTAACTATAATTTTTATTAAGAATTGTTTGTTAATACAATTCTCTCTCTCTCTTTTTTTTTTTAGGTGAGGCAATCTTTGGTTGACTTCACACAGATTGCAAGGGCCTTA
>NW_006442484.1:18267597-18286490 GCF_000325575.1 Pteropus alecto
GCAAGTACTAACGGGCCCAACCCTGCTTAGCTTCCGAGATCAGACGGGATTGGGCTTGTTCAGGGTGGCATGGCCATAGACAATATAATTCTCTAAATCTAACAAATCAAGTATGATTTTCCACAACAAATTAAAATGCATTTTAAGAAAATATATGTTTCTCTAATTAAAATATGAAATTATATTTCTAAGTATTCCCACTTCCATTTTGATATTTGCATCCTTTGTAGCTCATGTATATTTCCTAAGAAAAGCTTACTCTAGGTTTGCATTAAGAAAACTGCCAAAATTTGAGATGAACTCTAATAGCCTAAAAGAGAACATAAAGCTGGATCCTGTTACCAGGCGAGTGCACAGAGCTTCATCTTTCAAAAAACACTGCCATTGCAGTGGATCTCTTGTAAAATTCCATGAAAGAGATTACCCAGACTCGACTCCCTCAATAATGGTATAAAAAGAAAAAATATATTTTTGTACCATGTAGAACACCCAAGATACTAATCTGAGAAACTTACTTGTGCTGATATGATCAGACTTGCTGCTCTTTGGGGCTGGCCTCTCGCATTGTGTGCCTGACCAGTTGGTGGAACATCTAAGAAAAAAAAAATCAGTGAATAACAACCTACAAGGCCGGTAATGCAGTAACTTCAACCAAATGAAATGAAGGAGCCAGCCATCACAAATTAATGGACATTAGGTAAAGATTTATGCTAATTTCCTTTAGATTGTCAGTATGCTGAAGTTAACGACAATTGGACTTTATTGTTTAAATGCTTTTAAAATTTAGTTTTATAGTCATTTTTATTTATTCTATGTTAAACTAAAAATTGGCATATTTTATAGCAAAATGGTAATCTTAAGGCAGTAATTAATTTGAGAAGTCTTAAAAATTACAAATAATCACTGTAAAAATTTTTACTTTTCTAATCAGAAAAAGGAAAGTATAGCGCTTTCTCATTTAAAACCATACTTTTATTATCACGAAATCGAGAGAATATGCCCAAGGTTTTATTGGGAAGAGCTGTCTTCTTCATATAGACACTAGGATATTAGGATGAAAAGTCTAACAGAGGATTCAAATAATAGATCAGATTAAAATCCATTATTTAAACATAAATCGCAACTATATAATTAGTTAGTTGCATCAAATAAATGCTGAAATGGTTTGCCTATTGGCTAACACAAGATTTCGTTTTTCATCTCTCAGAGAAAATTCACAGAAAACCATTTAATTGCTTCAGTTCTTATTTAAAATGACTGTCCATATCAACAATAGTTATACAGAATAAAATAAAGGCTTCCAGAGCCATTCGAAGTACATCTTTCTGGGCACAATGGCTAAACTAAATAACTGCAATTTGAAGGCCTCTGCCAATTCTGTCATAGTCAATTTAGATAGCTTTAGCTGTTTTCAGAACTAGTCTTCTGTGATGTCATGTGAATTATTTGAGATATTCATGAAGACAGTATTGGTTGCTCTAAAACATGGGCAAGTCTCGTAAAGTCATCATTGATGACAAACTCAAATCATGGGAAACAAAATTTTATTTCATAAAAGCATATATTAACTTCAGCACAATCGACAATATTGCTACTATTCAAAACTATCGTTATTTAATTAATGATATTATAAAACTATGAGTATGGAGCATGATTTAGGTGAAAATATTATATTATGATTAGGTCATCACATATATTGTTTTACTTTTTGTTCGGATTCTTTATAAAAAGCTTACATATATATTTTCTATACAGCACATTTATATATTACACTACAAGTAAATAATTAAAATAGATAAATTTTGAGGTCAAGTCTATGACTATCCATATTGCTGAAATGAGGTAATGGAATGAGCACATTTTCAAATAATTATTATAAAGCAAACAGTCTATAAAATCATTGATTTTTTTAAAAAAATCATTTCTTCCTCAGTTGTAGTTTTGCAGATGAATGATCTAGAAAATTGTTCCAATTCTTCACAATTTCTAATTCTTGACACAGTCCACAAATAAATCAAAATAACATGTTTAGTAAGACTTTGCAAACACGTCAGAGTGAATTCTGATCACTGCAAAATTCTTTTTGTTTTCTGTAGCTTTACACTTGTCAATTCTTTCTAATTGACCACTGAGAATGTTTTACAAGCTCCAATGAAAAGATTATACTTTAGTAATTTTATTATTTAGCTGATGCATACAGGGCTATTTTGTGGAATTATATTAAGTAAAATATCAAAATTTGCTCTTTACATTACCTTCTCTGATTCAAAGAAACAAGCAAACAAAAAATCTTAAATCAGGTTTCATGTTAAATAAGAGGAATGACTTGAGGTACATTTTTGTTATGTTACTGGAGATAAGAACTGGGGCTCATCATTACTGTGAGATGCTTGGAAGTCAGAAAATGAAATTCCTCAGGAATTAACGAATTAAATGCTAATGGATTAGATTATGTTCTGATATCAACATCATGTATTTTAGGTACTTTAGGAAGTTATGAAATATGCCTTTAGAATTTAAGAAGAGCAGAGAGAAATTTTTTAAAAAAGAAGATAAATGTACTATGATTCTTACTGCAACCTTTGGAATTATTTAAGTAGGATAGGTAGTATTTGTTAACAGTATTGATTAATTTTCTATTTTATTTATAACTTGGAACATAGTATTTATAATAGATAAAAGACGTCACCTACTAGTGGTCATAATGCTCTACTTTTTTAAATGAAAATACATTGAAATTCTTAATCTTCAGGGAATATTTTACATATTGAATACTGGAAATAACTCTCAAAGACTGTGATGAAGAAAAATTAATTTTAACAGTTATATATCTTAATCCATTGATAATCATTTTGCAATGCTCCCCATACTCCTTATTAAATAATATTTTATGGCCAAAGAAAATATATGTTCTACTGTTCTACATTTGTCCTACTCTTAAAAAAATACTCTCTTCTGAGATACTAAATAAAATAGAAATTATCATTCTTGTTGCCTACTTTATAAAATTACTACTTAAGGCATTTGCTGATCCACGACTTCTTCTTCCAATGGTTGATTTAAGACCAAGAATTTTTATTATATTTATAGAAATTCATAAATCTTTATACTCTGAGTAGACTAAAATGATCAAAGCCATTAATTGCACAGCATTCAAGAATTAGAATGCATGTGGATCATCAAAATTTCCTATTTAATTTCTCACTGTATTATTTGCATAATTGTGCTAACTATAATTTCTTTGGCATCTGTCTCTTTTTCATTATTCCTCAAGCAAAATTCATAGTCATGTTTTGGTCATGTTTAATCTGTGCTGTTACAACTCACTGTTCCTCGCTATTCATCCTTGGTCAATTATGTTCAAGTTAGTCCTTCATGACCCTTCCCGCAATTTTTTTTCTCATCATCATAAACACCAGTATATCATTCTTTTTAAACATATCATGTGTTTCACACTGCCCTTAACCTTAGGACAATGAAAATCAGCTTCTTCTTCTTATGTTGATCACTATATCACTCTGAATTATTTAACATTTTAAACACTTCTATAAATTTTAATTATTGTTGGATAACTGAAAGATAGATAGATCCTTATTTAGTTAAACAATCGTTTATCTTTTTTTTTCCTCACAACGTATGAAGATATTGCTCCTTGCAGTATCTCGAAGTCAATAGCTGCCTAGTAAAGAATTATTAACGTTCTTTTTGACTTCTCCCCTTCTATATGGGCCATTGACATTAAAAGGAAAGATTATTTACTGCTACATTGTTTTCTTAAATATATTCTTACAATTCCATTGTAGTAATATGTATAAAATGTTCTTAATTATATGTATAAAATGTTCTTAACTATATTTTATGACATTTCCTTTATGTTATAGATTAAACTATTTATTACCAAATTGAAATTCTGGAATTCCATATACCAGAGATTTTTCATTTAGCAACTTGGACTTGTGTTCAGAAATATGCATTTTAACAAAATGAGTATCATGCAAGCAATTCACAAATCACACTTCAAGGAATATTTGAGATAAATTACTATTATATTCCTAAAGATATTCTTTTTAGACCAAATATTCTTCAATCACTTTTTATTTATTTATTTTTTTAGGATGAGAACGATATGTATGATTGTTCAAAAAAGTAAATAACATTAGTAGAAATTCTTTACGTAATACCCGAAAAACTGAGTGTGCTTTTGTTTTTGGTAACTAATTCTTATCTGAATGTTACTATATGAAATGTATAGTTAGTTCATTTACTATGTCCTTAAAGAGTTTGTGGAATTATTGTATAGTTACAATATTATCTGTTTCAATTGTAATTTCCTGTAGCATAGGGGAATATCTTTGTGTAAAGGCAGTAGCTTAGCAAATATTACTAGGAAGCATCATAAACAGTTTTAGAATATCAAAATAAGTTTGGCCTATTTAAGGGGATAAAATATTTACAAAAAAATGGTTTTTACATTTAATTGCCTAAATCTGAGACATATAATTAAACTGTCCAAAATAATGACAGCTCTGAAGTAATGGAGTGATTGTTACAAGGAGAACCGAAATCAGATACAAAATACTGAAGTTGTATTAAAATTTTAGGTATTGTCTTTCACTGTAACAATGATCAACTTGTGTGGACTACACATGTTATTTTGCAGAAATGTGGTCTAGAGTCTTCTGCCTTGTGAAGACCTCAAAACAAAATAATGAAATTAATATTTGTTCCCTCTTTTCATCAAATATAAAAGTCATGGGACTCTTCTAATCAAGGTAAAATTCAAAGGTGAACCTTAAAGCAATTTGAAATTGAATTTCTCCTCTTATATATATGTGGTAGACTGCTTATTAAGCATAATGATGGAGACATTCAGAAAGAAAAATATTTCAATATACCCTTTTCTATCTACACAGAGGTAAAAATGCCACAAAGGAATTAAAGAAACCTTAGAAAACTTGTCATGAAAATTTTAGTGTTCTAAAGTCTCTTTAAATAATTTTTTTAAATGATTACATTTTGAGCACCAGATTTATAGTATATTCATATACTATATGAAGAAAAATTAAGAGTCATTTGCAAATTTTTTTCTGATTGATTCTGAAAATTTCTTTTGTTGTTGAGTGAGTCATGACTACTTTTTCATGACATTTCTAACTTTGAAGATTTACACTCTACATAGCCCCCAGCACTTTTTATGCCCCCTCTCCTTGTAGATAGTATTGTAAAATGAAAAAAAAAATCATTGCATTTGGGACAGATATTTGGATATTTATTCACCTGTTTGTTAATTTTACTTTAAAATATTATTTCATGTTATTTTTTCCACAACCCTCTGAGATAAAATTATTGTATGTATTAATATCATAATGATTCTTAATTTTTTCAAATGCCTCAAAACTTTTCTAACCTAACTTTGACATGAAATTTTGTGAAAGGTTCAATTAACATGTGTTGAACTTTGTGCCATATACTAGGATAAGTATTTTCTTATGAAAAATACTCTTTAACTTCTATAATAATCTGTGAGTTGGAATTATGCACCATGTGAAATGAGGAATTGCATGTTCAAATGATTTGTCCCAAAGAACATAGCTAATAAGTGGTGGAATTAAAATGTGGGGTTATTATTTCATCATTGTTTTCTATGACAATGCCATGATTCTTCTAATTCAATACAGGAGTACAAATAAATGCTTTTCCTTGCTCTCTCATGCCCAAGAGAGTATCAGGCTCTTAATAAAAGTCAAATGTTGTCTGAACAAAAGAAAATAAATTATTTTTTTGTTTTGTCCAGTAGTAAAGTTGTAAGAATTACCGCATCGGTTCAAACCTACAGTCAGTAATGCTAAATATTCTGTCTCTGGCACTGACGGTTAGGGGCATGTTATTAAAGGATGATAATATCTTTCTAAATATCAACTTTCAATTTTGTGTTGGTTCCAAAATAATGTTCTCTATACAAATTTGACTGTTTCTTCTTAAATGGCAATAGCTAGGTATTATCCTGCTTTGTTTTCTTCAAAAAGCTAAAGGTAGTATCTAAAATTTATGTTTGTTGTCATAAGTACACTGGATTCAACTCTATAGTAATATAATGCCTAATTTAAAAATATTATATTAAATCATTGTGTTACTTAGTACTGATAGCATTAGTAAGACAAAATCAGTCTTACTTTAATATTAAGAGAATTTGGTCAGAAAGAGTTCTCGATTTTTGAGGAGTGTTAATGTGATGAAGTAAAAAAATAATAAGATGTTCAATACACTCTGACCAATAATTATTTTAGGACAAATAAAAATTAATAACTTTCAGTTGAAGTGGTGGCCATGAAAAAATAAAATTATTAAAATAGATTACTTAAAGTGATTTATTTTAAAAAGTAAGGAGAAATATAAAAGAAAAGATAAAATCTATTTTGCCAAGAAATTATCCATAAAAGAAAGTTTGTTAAAATTGGGTGGTTTAAGTTAGAAATGTTTAAACATAAAATTCTGTGCAGGCCACTTGAACAGAAATGGCCAATGAAGTGTGAAATGATGATTGAATAAATATAAAAAAGTGAAATCTCTTGTAATGGAAAACTTTTACCATCTAGATATTCTCCAGGAAATTTTATTGAAAGCAGATCTGAAAGGCATAACTGTTTTTTAGAATAAGTAGACAATTTCTATTGAACTGAATATATTACATGCATCAACTGAGAGGGAAAAAGAACAATCATTAAATTAGTATTAAGTAATATAGTGGATGTAATTGAAGACATAAAAGTAGGCTATTAAATTGGAAACAGTGGTTACAATTTCATAACTAAAGATGTGGGGGAAGAATATATGCTGCAATATTAATAGAAAGTTCTATCTACATATTGCCAAGAAGAATGGCCAGTTCCAAAATTGGCTTAAAAACATATCAAACCATGGGAGGTGAAAATCTCTGCTTTGTGCCAGTCAAAGTAACTAGTTTATTACCTGAATATTTTATGTTTTAACACACAATATGAATGAATAATAAAAGCTTTTTTTTAATAATAGAAAGTCCTTCCTGTGGTACCAGGTGGTACAATCCGAAATATACTACAATAAAGTTGTCTGGCATATCCAGTTGCAGTTATTAAGTATTGTTCAAGCTATATAAATCTTATTCAAATCGAGGACAATGGTAGGGATATCAGAAAGTATTATTACAAGATTTTGAGTATGTAAATAATGATAATATAAAAAATTTATGCCTTTTATTCTTAAATCAATGCTACTAATTAAACCATATGCATCTGATGCTTTTCTTGAAATCACATAAAGTTAATTTGGGATCAAATACTAGACTGAAAGTTGTTTGATATAGTTTTCTTGTCCCACCATGGAATATGAGCAAGAAATAAAACTCTGTTCTTAGAAGCATTTGAAATATGCGTGTGTGTGTGTGTGTGTGTGTGTGCGCGTGTGTGTTTTATAGCAGTTTGATAAAGGGAAAAGTAATTTTAATTATTAAAGAGGTAATAATTACACAAGTAAAAATAATATGTAGTTATATTATATTTGGTTTCTTTGTTTATTCTGATTTACTGTTTATATTAAAGCTCAAGAACATGACCCAAAATCAAGGGAAAATAATGTGACTACATCAAAGCTTCATAACAATCGCTGCCCAATATACAACTATGCAATAATTATTCTTTGTCAGGTAGTGTTACTTGTGCTCTTAAAAAGCAAACCAGACTTTAAACTTGTACAGAAAAATGTAATATCTCTATTCCATTATTTTTCCATGGCATGGCTAGCCTGGTGAAAGCTAGAACAAGCTACAACTTGTAAGCAGGGAACATAAAGGACAGATATTGATGTGACAGCTTTTCTTGGCCTTTACTATTCCAAAAGAGATGCACATTTCATATTTTGTGCTTTGATAATATGCCAAGGGGCACAAAACAAATAAGAGACATGCAATGACCTGACTCTTGAAATGCGGACAGCACAGACTACTAAAGTTGAATTACTCAATACCCCTGCTGAAGAACTGTGATCTGTTTGAAATCACTCATGACAATTTCCTTAGGCTCTTCTCAAATATTCTCTAAGGGGCTACAAGTTCACTAGCGCTCATGGAATGCTGTTCATCCTGACAGCAGGATCAATGAAGAGTAAATCGTGCAGTTTCTTTTCCGCAAGGCCAATATTTTGAGAAACCAAGGCCTTAATTAGCTGTTGCAATATAGAAGAAGAATTTCTACCTTTTAAAAATTTGTGACAGAAACAGAACCCATAATCTTTTTCCCAAAAGCTCCAAAAGGCTTCTGTAGTACCTGCACATTTCCTTAGCTGTTTCTTGCCCTAAAGACTTAGAAAATAATACTGAACTTTTAATAAAATAACTAGATTGGAACAGTCACAAAAACAGGGAAAATAAAATGCCCAATCCAGATCATTCTCTTAATGAATGTCCCTTTGGTACTTATATATTCACTTTGCATCACACTGCATTATAAAAATCTACTTCGAAAATGTTCATAAAGCTAATTCCTGTGTCTATTTCCTAAGGTAACACAGTCTTTTCTTTCTCTGTTGTCCCTCATAGGACTTGAACTGGGCTCTACTTATCACAGCTGCCTTTGCAGTCACTATTACTATGACTATCACTGAACTACTAATCTTTTAGTTATGCCATATATTGCCTTATTTTCAATAACAATACTTTTTTTTTTTAATCGTACTTTATTTTTCAACTTCAAATTCCCAGAAGTTCGAATTATACCAGGTTCTTAGCATTTTATGTTTGATCTATTACAAGGGCTTTACAGTTTTACTTTACTTTTTTTTTTGAATGTTTACTATGTTAAAGACAATATTCTATGTTTTTCACATATATTACATTTCTTAATCTTCAAAACAATGTTAGAAAGTAGATACTATTAGCATTTTCACATTACAATGACAAAAGAGCCAAACAGAAGAAAAAATAAAAAGCTAAACAAACTGCAATCCTGAGATATAATATCCTCTGTCACTTGTCTCTTCTTTGTGCCCTGTTTATCAATAAAAATAGTCTTTTTTTAATATAAAAAACAACTTTATTTTCCTTTACATTTCATATTGGGATTCATTTTAAAATTTATTTTTCAAGTGCATGTTTTCTTGTTCCAGCACCATGTCATCAAGACCTTTCTAAAATATCCATATGAGTATGATACTTCATATTTCAAATGTTATCAGTGTTTCTCTACTGCTTGTAGAATAAATTTCAAATTCCTAGCTAAGCTTTTTATGTTATTCCAAATTATGTCACTAATATTACTGTCCAATACTCATCCACCAGCACTGTTTACATTATACCAGTCAAATCCTCAAAGTCTCTGCCATATTTCTTCTTGCATCATCTTTTTCTACAATAGACTCAGAGGTCCACAAGGGCAGGGACTATATCTCACTTTCTTTCTATTCCCTTTTCATTTTTGAGAAAGAATTCCCAAGTAAAAACAACAACAAACAAACAAAAGATGAGGAGAAGAGACAAAAAATGAATAAAATTAAGTTTTCCTAATTATTTCTGGTGAATTCAGCCATTTATTTAGTTCTTTATTTAAAGAGATATTTTACCTGAGTTTTAGAACATTCAGGAAATATCCTGTTGTACTTTTAAAAGGTATCATAAAAATTAGAAAAATAGTCAAAAATTATGATAAATACCTTTCTAATTTTTCCTGACTCTCATAGGTTTTGACAATTTATTAACAAACTAAAATATGATATTATAATGGTGATAGAAAGATGATGTCAGTCTGTCAGATCTCACAAATACAATACAGGTGCCAAGGTATTTTTTTAAGCAACAATATGGCAAAATAGGTAATTCAGACAGAACCTCTTACTTGAAGAAATTTACAGTATAACTGAGAAAAAGAGACATGTAAATTGAAGAAGGCCATGTTGTAGAACAAGCAGCATTCCAAGGCTAAATTCATAGAAATATGTTTCACGTCCAAAGACCACACATGTGAGATCAATTCTAGCCTAAAATATGAAATATCGGTAAATATTATGAAAAATATAAACACACACATGCACACAGATGATCAGAGAAAAGTGATACTTTTGTGAGAAACCATTTTTCCCCAAAACAAACAAGATAAAAAACAGATGCCCATGTAAATTTAACAACAACAAAAAAGGAATAGATTAGAGAAAAATGTTCACAGAAAGTAATTTTTAGGTTTTGTTCGAAATGAAGTAAAACATAAAAACTAGCTGTGCTCTCTTGCTTTTGAAAACATGGAGAATTATTATTGGGCAAAAAAGCAATAATATATATTATAAGAAATATCTTGGAGTTTTGCCCTATTGCCATTTTTAAAACAGTGAGTGCCTGAATTGTTATGATTTCAAAAGCAATGCAATCCCAGAGTTAGATCTTTTTGGTTCTCCCATTTCAGATGATACAAATAACTTTAAAAACTTGGTTTTTTTTCTTTTTTAAAGAGAATATAAATTATACAGAAAACTATTATTAAAAAGCATAACTCAAATTTTATCATTAAAAGATAATCATTAACCTTGAAGCTACATGAGTTAAATATTTATGTTTGTTTTGTTCACTGATATATCCTTCAGTGCTTAAGATATTGTTTGGTATATAGACGCTAGATAAACATTTTTTGATGAATGGCTATGGAAAAAGAATATTGGTAGCATTTTTGTTATCTAAAAGGCCAAAGTAAGAATAAAACGAAGGATGGATATCTGGAGTTCTAATTTATAGACTGTGGATATATATGTTAGGGATTATAATAAAAAATAAGTGTAAAGAACTATTATATTTCTTGATGTTAGGACTAAATAGGCTACTTACATACCTAGATATGCCCTGGTATATTATTTTAAAATATCAGGAGAATAAATTATAAAACCGTAGAAAAAAATTAAACATAAATATTTAATTGTGACCCAAGAATATTATGATTAGCTCCTCAGTTATTGTATAGTATTAACAACAGATTCTGTTAGTCTTAATTTTGTGGCTAATGGGAATCTTCGTCTTCTCTGTGTCTTCATAGATATTTCAGAAGAGTTTGAGGTAACTGTATTTGGGGTTATAACTAATTTAATTTCAAACCAGTTTCTAAACAAAAGTTCAAATAGGTCTTAGATTTAAATACACATGCTCTGTAGGCCTGTGTATTTAAATTTGTGAACAATTAGTCCAAACTCACCATTTCACAGACAAAGTAAATGTGACACCAAGAGATAAACTAACTTGCCCCAAATTATTGCTAGTTTGATTTATAAAGTCTATACTTTTGGATGCAATATTTCTACTTTTGGGTGTTAATCTTAGAAAACTAATGAGAGACAAATTAAGATATTAACACACGTAAGTTTTTACTCTTAGACAAAAATAGTTAAAAGAACAAAACACACACACACGCACACACACACACACGCACACACACACACACACACTCCAGAATTAGTAAATGATATATAGTTAAGTAAATAAAGTAAGGAAAATCTAGACAATGGAACATTGGGAAACCATTGTGAATAAAAGCATCTAATTATTCACACTGACATGGAATGATGTTCTTAAGAATTGCAAAGTAAATAAACATAAAAGAGCATTTATCAGTTTAGTACAGAATACTCTACTAATGTATATTTGCATAAAGAAACTGAATGCATAGTATCCAAATATAGCAATGGTTATTACTAGGAAATGTGGGTATTTAAAAAACTATCAGAATTATTAATTTTTATTTCTAAAATAGTCATAGTCTAATAAAAAATAATGCCTATAAAAAATGTGTTTAATATTGGCATTGAGGGGTTATTTTATTCTAGTCTGAGAGGAAATCTTTAGATCATTCCCTATCGAAGTCTGTCCAAATGAAAAAAGTGTTGATTTAGTTGTATTTTAGTTGATTTAATAATATAAAGACCCCTTAGTAATTTCTCAAAAAGTTATAGTGTGAAGAAAAGTCAAATAAAAAAAATGCAATGTATACAAAACCAAATATGAACTTTTCAAATTTGTGACTAATTACAATGCTAAGATCTCAGCCAGGAGCTGCTTGCCAAAAACGAAAGCTAGAGTTTGGGATTCCAAAAATATCTTCAGCAAGTTACCTCAAATAAAACCATATGCATAGGGTTATACCACCAAGATTGAAAGATAGAAGTTAATTACAAGTCTGGAGTTATAGTCACGGTAAAATCAAAGCAGACATTGAGCACCTAGAGGCTTTAAACAGGTTTTCAGAGTAATATTATATGTGCTCATATGACATGTCTTTACTATGGAAGTTTTTATATGTACATACTAGAACCATCTTCCTAAAGAAAAAAAATATATCTAAGGCTTAGAGAGGCTTATAGGCCACATCAAAAGTCATTGGAAGAATGAGTATATAAATCCAGGTAGCATGACTGCAAAATCTGCTCTTTCCACTTACTGTATCTTGCCATAGAATCAAGAAAGCTTTCTTACTGTCTGTTTCACTTTGATAGTGATGATGCCAGCCAATAAATGGATCCCTCTGGTACTGTTAATACAGGAGACCCATGTGTACAGAATCAGGATTTGAATCTGTATTCAGAATCCAGACAACAGAAGAAAGATCTCTACAGAGAAGAATCCCTGACTTCCTCATTGTCTCCTACTATATTTTTTCATGAATCTCTAAGCATTGATTTATTTCCAGGAGAAGTTTATGAGCACATTTCAATATCTCCTTGGTCTTCAATGGGATGGGTCAATATGGAGAAGGATTGCTGTGCCTTAGAAAATTTATAACTAAAAAGAAGGTGTGCAAAGGTGAGAAATTCTATGAAAATATTATTTGTATCAGAGAGGCCAACAGTAGACTCCCTAATGGAAAATATATGTGGTGATTGTTTTAATTTGCTAGGTCTTCCATAACGTAATACCACAGACCAAGTGACTTAAATAACAAAAATTTATTTTCTCACAGTTCTGAAGGTTATTAACTTAATTACCTATTTAAAGGCCAGATAAAGTCACATTCCAAGGTACTGAGGGTTAAGGTTTCAACATATGAATTTGGGGGGTACACAATAAGCCCATAACACTTATCCTCTGGTCTTTCAAAAGTCATGTCCTTCTTGCATACAAAATACATTCAGCTCATCCCAATAGCCCCCAAATTCTTAACTTATTACAAAAGGGAGAAATTGTAAAGAAGAAAAGGTCAGAGGTCTTGAATAAGTCTGAAACCTAACACAACAAATTCTATATTTAAGGCTCAAGAATAATACCTCTATGTTTGACTCTCTGTCCTCTGGGACCAGCAGGGTGGGGACCTACTTTCTGGGCCCACTGGGGTGACAACTCATCACTACCTCAGTTGGGGGCAGAAGCTCCACTTCTGAGGCCCTGGACAGCAGACCCCAAGGCTCTGGGAAGAAACTCTTTTCTCTTGGCCCTGGAGATGGCAGACTGACCTGGTGAAACTGAGGAGTTGGCCCTGCCCTATGGACACCTGTACCCTCTAGAATCATGATGACAGTGGCAGCTCTGCCTGATCTCTGAATTGCCTTCAGGATCATTCTTCTCTGTTCTTGAAGTATAAAGCATGTTTTCAGCAGATAGCTCTCTTGGCACATCTTGTAGAATCTCAGAAGTCCGCCTGCTTTTCTTCCTTTTTTATCTGCCTCTATCTCCATCAGCCCAAATAGACAACATTGATGGTAACAGGGTTGACTTGATCCATGAATCGGGTCTGGAATCTTTTTAGAGCAAACAATCATCCATCCACACCCTTGATATTTTTTCCAGAACATATTTTCTCATCTTTTGCAATATGAATAAATTAAGAATTTTCCAAATTTTCAAGTTTTTTTTTTCACTTAATATAATTCCTTCAATTTATCTTTCTTCTCTTACATTTTACTATAAATTACAAGGAAAAACTAGGCCACACCTTTAATATATTTTGTTTTACTTCGAAATCTCCTCAGCTAAATATTTAAGTTAATATTTTGTAAGTTTTATCTTCTACAAAACACTAGAAAACAATCCAGACAAGTTTTTTCCCATTTTATAAAAATCACCTTCGCCCTAGTTTCAAATAACATGTTCCTCATTTCCATCTGAGATCTCACCAGAAGAACCATTAATGCATATATCTCTACCAATAATCTCTTCAAGGCATTCTAGGCTTTTTCTAACGTGTCTCAAAACTCTTCCAGCCTCTATCCATTACTAGTTCCAAAGCCGCTTTCATAATTTTTAGGTACTTGTTACAGTAGCACCCCACTCCAGTATCAAAAGCTATATTAGTTTGCTATGGTTGCCATAAAAAAAAATTCCAGAGCCTGAGTGGCTTAAACAACAGACATGTATTTTCTTACATTCTGGAAGCTACATGTCTGAGATCAAGGTGTCAGCTGATCTGGTTTATTCTGAGATCTCTTTCCTTGGCTTGCAGATAGGCATCATTTTGCCGTGTGTTCATATCATCATCTCTCTGTACGTGTGTCTGATGTCTTTGTGTCCTAATTGCCTCTTTTTATAAGAAAACCAGCCATATTGGACTAGAGCCCATCCTAAGGACTCAATTTTAACTCAGTTACATCTTTAGAGTCCTTATTTTCAAATAGAGTCCCATTCTGAAGTATTAAGGGGCTAGTGCTTTAACATATGAATTTAGAAGGGACACAATTCGGGTCATTACAGTAACAAAAAGCAAAATTTGTATACATACGTAATGTGTTCGTGCGTTCATGTGTGTATATATGTGTAAGTTAATTTTATGTGACAACTTGAATGGACTAAGTAAGGGATGCCCAGATAGTTGGTAAAGCATTGTTTCTGGGTGTGACTGTGGAGATGTCTCTGGAAGAGATTAGCATTTGAATCTGTAGGCTAAGTAAAGAAGATCACCCTCACCAATGAGGGTGGGCATAATTCAATCTATTGAGGGTCTGAATAGTAGAAAAAGGCAGAAAAAGAACACATGCACTCTCTCTGCTCGATCTGAGGCCTCTATCTTCTCTTGCCCTCAGACATCAACACTCCTGAATTTTGGAACTTTGGACTTGGACTTACACCATCAATTCCCATGGTTCTGAAGCCTTCAGATTTGAACTGAATTCTCCAGCTTGCAGATAGTAGATTGTGGGACTTTTGACCTTCATAATTACATGAGCCAATTCCTACAATAAATCTGCCTGTCTGTCTGTCTCTCTTTCTCTCTCTCTCTTTCTCTCTCTGTCTCTCTCCTCCATCTCTCTCTTTCTCCCCTGCTCTCTATAAGTGTGTGTGTGTGTGTGTGTGTGTGTGTATTAATACAGCATAAAGAAAGCAATACTGCATAAGAGTTATAACTAGAGCATGGAATTTAGAATCAAACAAGAGTCACTTGAGTCTTAGATATCTACCACTTCGTGCTGTATAACCTCAGGTTATGATCTGTAAAATAGGGATAACAACTAGATAATAATAATGATAATATAATTATATAATATTCTAATTTTATACATAAAATGTGTAAAGTGCTTAAGGCAGTACATGTCACAAAATATTTGCTAAACCAGTTTTAATTATTAATAATTCCCCTTCCAAATTTATACAAGTTCTTACCCATAGGTTATCGATAAATATTTGGTTAATGAATTAATGAATGAATGATAACAGAATGCAATTATCTTTATTGTGCTTCTTTTATGTCAAGTGATTTGAGGAATTCAGTGAGCATTATTCCTGGCATGAGAATAAATTTTAAGGCACAGAAAATCAAGGCACAGACAAAATTTTCATAAAGCCAGATGCAGATAGAGATAAAGATACATAAAAGTAAATGGTCTTTGTACTAACCCTCTCCAATTAATATTTTTTTCCTGGCTGAATTTATTAGATAGGCTGATTATCACTTTAAAAGTTCAGGTGTCTCTGATGACACTTGGTAAGAGTGAAAAATGGAAGAGAACATTTTTGTAGGCTGCTATGCCCATGAGAGATACTTATTCTGGTGACACAAGGACATTCTCTGGAAAGGCCGTGTCCCTGGAAGGTAGGGTGGGCCTGAAATGTCATGTGTACTTTGCCTGGGAATAATGAGAGAGGGACAAGATGAATGAACATTAGACCTCAAACCAGGCATTGCCAGTGTCCAAAAAATGAAGTAACAAAAGAAGCTAAATCAATATTTAGCCAAGGATCACTCTGGATTTACAAACTCTGAAATATCCATAAATCTATTGTCCTTAGTATTCTTTCCTACAATTGTATTGCTCTGCTTCCAGCCCTCACTACTTTTCACCTGAAGTGTTGTCAAACCTTTTGATGTAGGGTCCCAGCAGCTGATCTCTAGGATTTTCTTACACATGCTGACAAATGTAACCTTCAAAAGCAAACTCCTTCAGCACAAGCCTCTGCCTCATATCTCTTTGGCTATTCATTCTTTTCAGGATCCTATGGAACCCCCTAATTTTGACATAAATTAAATTCTAATTTGCCTTTCTAGTTTTGTTGCCTTACACCCCTCCTCTTGCCAACTCTACAGTCACCCTTAACTGGAGCTATATTAAACCACTCACGGTTCCCCAAAGACGCCATTAAGTCTCCTATCTGTGTCTTTGCTTATGTTATCCTTTCTTTTCTTTCAAAACGCTCTCCCCGCCATCACCAAACTACATGAATTACATGAACAACAAAGGTTGTTTTTTCTGTAGTCTTTCATACATTCCCATTTCTCATTCTTATTGAGTCATTTGTCCTACTAAGACTCCCAGCAGCTGACCTCTAGGATCTGTTATAAATTTTTCCTGTGATTATTTTAATCACTTCCCATATTCTTTCAACTATTGTCTAAAGAATGATATTTTCCTGAAGAAAAAATAGGTGATCATGAATAAAACTGCAGAGTTTTTGTAATGAAAGACTTGAATTTTAATACAGTTGTGCTTGAAAACTATTATTAGGTACACCACGACGGGGCAATTATTAGGCACTCATAAGGGCTTCTAGTTATAATCTTGGGAACTAAAGAGTATGTCAGATAGGATCCATCTTTAAAACTCAAATAAAAATTAGAAAAGAGCTTTCATTGTGATGAACATTGATAGTTTCCCCAAAGGTGTTCTATGAAATTTATCAGAGGAAATGAGTTTGTTATGAATAAGTTGAATTAAGAAATAATTATTTAAACTATTAAGAAATGAAATTTCTGAAATTTTTTAGCATGTACATATTTCTTCTGTAAAGAAGTCTCATTGATTAAGGAAGACAGTTCTCAGTAAAATTTTAGGAAACAAAATAACATATTATTTCAATAGCACTTGAACAGTCAGTTACTAAATAAAAACCACTATTCCAAATAGAGTGTAGAGTATATACTAGAGTCTAAAAACACCTGCTTCTGTACTTCTCTAATTAAAAGCCACTAGTCTAGCAAATGTATTTTTATTAGCTTCATGAGCTTTTTCATTTCCCCTGTTATATTTCTAGACTTTCTAGCTGACTGTGGTGCATACAATCGTCGGTAAGCGAAGCAAAGGTTAAGTGTGTATGACACAGATGAGCCCCGAGATTAAGTATACACTGTGAAATGCATGTGGATGTTCATGATTTAAGCCAATGAACTGTGGCCCAAAATGATGTCACACGAAGCAGAGCAGTAAGTGGAAGGTTAAACCTACTTGCATCTTGGCTCATTAAACGCAGTTAAAGTGCAAATCCCCTCATTCTGACAGTAGTGATCACAAGGGTTCTCTTTCTGGTCACAGCGCTGACTTTTAAACCCCACAGAGCATCTGCAGAATTTCAGTAAAATATAGCTAAATAAAGCATCTGATTTTTAATTTTTTTGCCAAATATGTTTCAAATTTATTTCATAAATGGATAGTTAACAGAAGAATAAAATTTTTCTCAGGTATGCTCACTTCTCTCTCTGAAACATTCATCACATGCTACTCTGATAAGGTGGGGTACAGAACACAGACTTGGTACTTATGCGGGCATCATCCTTCTGGTCAAGCAGTAATAAAATATTCAAAATAGAAACCAAATAAGCTGAATGATTTTATTTCAAACTGCCCATTCTGGACAATTGGGTATTTTGGAGGAGAAAATATTAAATTCCAGATTTTCTCAGGAGCAGAGAATCTCCAACATTTTCCAAATATTTAGAAACCCAGATTTGAGTTAATGTATCTAAAGAAGCAAGGGATTTAATAGGTTTACATAATACAACATTCTAAACCTGATACGAACATCAAATAGTATTTACACTTGAAAAGATACCTCAGATTTGTTTGAAAAGAATGGCCTTAACTACCAAAGCGTTCATAAATGTGATTGTGCTGGGTTTCACATGTCTGAACAGGGTTAATGAAATTAGAACAATTTTCGGCATTTCTGTTTAAAGATCTATGAATGTCTGAAATGGGTATGATGCTAAGAATTGAATGAGCTCCTTATAAAATCACTAGCAAATTGATGAAAGAGAAGATTCTGTAGCACATGAGCCAATGAAGGACAATACCTGATCAGAGATGTCCATGAAACATTCATTTAAAATGTATTACCCCTAAGAAAGGAGAACAATAGAGCAGGGATTCCGTGTGCATACAAATTCAAATTATTAAATGCCCACGACATTATAAAATACTCACAGACACATGGGTACATTTGTCTCAGGGTCCAGCTGGCATGTGCCACCATTGTAACAGTAGCCATCACATAACTGACAGCTAGAGGCAATCTTTCCATTAGTACAGCTGCAGCAACAAAGAAAGAAAAAGAGATTATTGTTACTGACATTATTATTGTTGAATACTGACTCTCTGCAAATGATAATACTTATCATAGAGGAGTAATACAGAGGCTAGCTATAAGTAACTTTTCAGAAAGACAGACTAGCTGAAAGCAATTTATATATATATAT
>NW_006442484.1:18286515-18294165 GCF_000325575.1 Pteropus alecto
ATAAATTTCAGACTCCATATTTTGTAAGAAAATATAGGTATGAGGTTATTCTATAGAACTTGTATCCCACTGCTTCTCTCTGAATATGTATTGTAATTAATATCAAATTCTTTTTGTTCTAACAGGAAAAACATAGAGCAGTTCATTACAAAAATAAACAGTAATGTTATAGGAACGATATGCAATATGGCAACAAAGTAATGAGGTAGGCTTACTTGGAAAACCTATGGAAATGATTTTAGTTTATAGCACATTACATGTCTAGGATAAGAATAAACACTATGGCTATTGCTACATGGGAAAACAAGCTTATTAATAATAAGAAAATACATACATTTCTTATTTATCATGTTATATTTTTAAATACATATATACATACATACATACATACATACATACATACATACATACATACATACATACAATTAGATTGGACATTAAAACTGTTGTGAGAACAGAGACAAATGTATTGAAATTCTAAATTATCAAGGGACCTCTTCTATCAGAAGTGCGGTAATAGAAGTGCAAGCCTTGGCCTAAATCAGAATTACAACAGATCCTGCTCATGTTCTTCTTATGAAATCATATCAGTACTAGGTGCTATTAAGCAATCAATGGTATCACAATAAATCTGGACATAACCTTGACAAAGAAATCAAGCTGTAATACCATTGATTGATCACTTTGATCCTTTCTATATGATGGATATTTATTGCTGTACATTTATCAAAGGATAATTCCCAATGATAGGTTACATGCCTGAAATAATTGGTTGAAAATCCGTAGTTCATTTATTCAGCACATATTTATTTGACCTCATGTGGCTGGTAGGGCTGCTGGAAATGCATGAAATGCTTCTAACTTTTCCAAGTATTTAATTTAAATATATTTTTTAAGAGCCTGGATTTTCAAATTACATTTCTTTTCAAGATGAACAGAAGCAATGAGTCAACTATGTCCTCATTGTGGAATGGAGATATATGAAAGTGGAATCAAACATGAGGAGGGAGGCAGGGGCTTAAAGTTTTTAAGACTTAACAGGAAATATCACAACCTTTGTAAACTACAAAGGCATTCAAATATTGTCACAAAGTGAGTCAAGTACACATTTAGCGGGTGTCTGATACGTTAAATGGCTCAGGGAGACTTTTCCTTGCCCTCCATGCCTAGCCTCCTCAAAAATCAAAAAGTAGAAAGTTATGAATTCTTGTTCCATCAAAGAAACAATGTCAAAGAGAAAATTTGCTCATTATACATTAAAAGATTTCTCACAAGAAAGATAAGTATATATGAAAAATCGGCTTTTAAAAGAGAAACAAATTCTAATTATTAATTGCTTTTAAATTTCTGCTCCCAAGAATTATAATAGATATTGCGTTTTTCCTAAAGGCTTTATTTGAATTCTAAGATAGAAATTTGTAGATATTTCAAATGTGAAATACAAATTATCTAATTATAATGCATCAGAGTACAGTTCATATTTTAATGTAAATTTTCATTATAAGTTTGTTTCCTAAAGACATATGTGATACACATGTACACACACACAGTTTGTGATTTTTCACTTTCCAAACTTGTTCAGTACAGACAAAGAATTCCTATAACAATATCACAAAGGTATTATTTAGGCAATTCAAAATTATGATCTGGTCTTTCTTAATTAATATTTATTTAGATTTCCCAAAGAGAAAAAAATATGCAATTGGTTCCATTGTAAAGATTGTGCTCATGATACTTGACAGTATCTATTCTAGGTGAGCTTATAGGCTGTGCATTAGAAACACACCTGGCTATTTGGAATCACAAGTATATAAGCAGCTTGAAATTTCTAATTTAAAAGATTTACTTTAACTTAGTTGTGGTTTTGTTTTGGTATCAGTTCTTTACCTATGGAATAGAATTTCCAACATTATTGTAAACTTTATTTAATGCTAAGATGAAATATATCATAGAAATGAAAACAAACTTGTCTAATAAGTCTCAGAATACCCAAAGAATCCTGTTTGTATTGTCATGCTCATATGTTTTATTGTCTGTCATATCAAACAATTATTATACATCTATTTTTTAAACTTCAACTACTACTCATTGTTATTTTTTTTAATTTTTACATATATTTTTCCAAAAAGATCTTTTAAGAGTCAAGAACTATAATGTTGAACTTCAATAGCCTTCTCAGTTTACAGGCTCTGGTGTTTCTAGGTTGGCAAAACCAATTTTATATAGCAGGCAGCACTGAGGGTGTTAAGAGTCCTACCCTTCCTTCTTCATGTGAAACTTCTCCAGGTAACAGAAACATGATGTGTGTCTCTGCTTGAGATTTTCTAAGTTTAACTAGGAAACTGTGGCTCACAGCCTTTCTGTGTGAATAAAATGGGGTTGTAAAGAAAATTCTACAGCACGTTACTGATATGGTACATTAGACATGAAGAAAAATGTATACCCGCTAATTGAAATAAAGTTCTGTCATGCTAAAGTTTTATCACAAAGAACTGATGAGCTTAATAGGCAAACATGATTTTGGTAGTTTATGTGAAAATGCATTTTGCTTTTATGTACTTATCAACGGCACATATTTATAATTAGTCATATTTTCAATTACTTTACTTAAAAAATAATGTACCTTCCAATGAACCAATTCGAGGTTCTGTGTAAACGTCATTTATAGTAACACAAATCATATTTAGAGTAAATTCTAAAATGAGAGTAAATAAAAAAGAAAAAGTTGATGCTATCTGTAATAAAATTTTATTGGGCTTTGTCTGACAGAGCAACATAACTCAAGCCTGGCACCCTTGCAGAGCTGACGAGGAGAAGCTGTGGCAGGAACACTTCACGGCACGCTTTTCCATCTCATGTTACCATTTATTATACGCCTGAGCAAGGCAAGTGACAGAGTCCAGTCCTTTATAAGATTTTCTTTTAAAAGGTTGTTAAAATAAGTTTGGAGTAAGGATTGATCTCTAACCTCAGAGGCATAAACTTTTTTCATGATAGAAACTGAATATCATTACCCTTTACCAGCAATGTTCTGTCTTCCATTCACTTGACCTTAAAGCCAAAGAGCAAGAGACAATGTAACCAACATGTAACTTGGACATTTTTGTTTTAGTAGCTTCCTAGGAATTATTATAATTTCCACTTATTTTGGACCATAATGTTCAGAGTTAAATTAAAAAAAAAAATAAAGTTCGTTTCAAATGAACAGGTGTTTTGCTTTTCTTCAAAAGAATCATTTTCCGACAACAGAAAAGAAAATACTCACTGTCGATGATAATAATAATGAGACAATTAAAAACTTGAGCCATTCAAATTTAGAAATATCACATAGAGCTTTCTGAAGGTATATAGCATTTCACTACATCTTGCTTACCATTAGGAATAGTCGATATAGGAAATGATCTGACCATATCATTACATGATGAATTTTCATGTTCCCCAGATACACGTAACAGATTTTGAATAAGTTTAAATTTAATTTAAATGAACTGAACTTCATCTCTAGCCATAAAAAAAGAGGATGCAATGGTCACCATTTAGAATTTCAGAATAAAAATAATTTACATTGTTGTTATAGTTTGTTGATGGATTGCTATACCTTTTGGGTTCAATGCTTTTATAAATTAAGCTGGATGTCCACTTACTTGCAAAATATATCGTCACTGTCTTTATTTATAATGCAGTGTCCCCCATGGCACCTTATACATTTGTCAACCTCACATTTTGGTCCTTCATAGCGTGTTGGACAGACACATTCAACACTTCCATCATCTCCAATGGTACAGGATTCAGAATTCACACAGTAGTGGTGACACACATCTTGGAAGAATGCACAACAGGAAATAAAATTATATTACAAGGTATTTTTATTCAGTCACAATAAATGTTACAATTTATTTAATATTTCAAAATGGTCAATTAGTAGGTAGATTAGTTTACAAAAGCAGCTCATAATTACATGTAACTGAATTCTCTAACAATGCTTTTGATTCCTCTTTTTGCCTGAAGTGGGCATCAATTCATCTGGCTAAGAGGAGATAGGTTACATTGATAAAACACTAGCTGACAAACTCTTTTGGTTCTGAATTTTAAAATTTAAATTGAAAAAGGTTTTTAGCTTTTCTTCTAATGAACAATATTACTATTATTCTGAAAGAAGCAGAAATGCTCAAGATTTCTTTAGATGTCATTTATCATTGTCTCTTCCTGCACCTCTTTTCATCTAGAGAACAGGGTAGTGTGAGGTGAGTGAGAGCTTTCAACCTCTGCACCATGCCTTGGTGTAATGGAAAGAAGACTTCTTCTACATGTTCCAGAACAAGCTCAGGTATTTTCAACACCTGGGCAGGTGAGCAGAGAAGAGGTGTACCTCTCTAAGAAAAAAGCTGACTGGGAAACTCCCTCATCTATCATAGATGGTAAGTGGTAACACAAGTCTAGGCTATTGTCTTCCTTCTAGGTGAGAGCCTAACCTCCCTATCAGTCAGAGGGAAAACCTCCCAGTAATGTGAGCCCTTTGTTTAGGAAGACATTTCTTACTGAGCATTACAGATAATTTTCTCAACGAAGGAAGACTTCTTCAAATATTTATTTCTATACCTCTAGAATATGAGAAATGAACAAAGCCCATTTAATATAGTAATCACACTAACTCTATAATTGAATATTTGCTTCAGTCTTTTCAAAAGCAGACCAGTTTATGTGTATGTTTATATATGAATATATTATAATTTACCACATTCAAAATATTGAAACTGATAATACAAATAATCTTAAATGAAATAACTGATTAAATTGATCTCAGTCTTTGTGTTTAGAAGCTTCAATTTCCTTTTAGCAACCTAATTGTGAAGCAATGTTAAATGAGATTAGGTGAGATAAAAATCACAATTTATAAACTTTAACCTACTGTAAGACAGTTATAGTGGATGCGGCAAATTAAAACATAATTTATTATTCTCAAGTTTGTATATTTATTGAAACCTCTATTAAACCAGGCAGAAATTAAATTTATTGACAGGCTTTCTTCATATTTATGTATATTAATTTCATGCAATCTTGTGCTTTCTGTTTCATTATGCCAAGTACCCACATTGAGATACAATGCTTAAGTCTATTTATATGGGTTTTGGCTATATTTAAGAAAAGTAGTACTTTCAAAAGATGAGAGACTTGATGATATAAAAGTTAAGTCAATGTTAGTATTCATCCATTATGATGTCTATTTGTAGTCGTTCTAGGCTTGGCAAGTATAATGTATATAGCACATATGCTATGTTAATTTATGAAAAATATACTAGCAACAGCTTATATGATTATCTAGCACCATCTCTTATTCAATGCAGAAATCTCTAAAGAACAACTTTCACTGGTCAGGTTGCTGGATATCTCTTATTTGGAAGGAGCTCTTTTAACATTGTCCCCAGTTGCTTTAAATTTCATCTTTCATTCTGGTTCAGTTGTCTGAGGGGACATAGAAGTTGGCTGTTGTACTTTTTCAAGATCTTCATATTATGTCCTTATTCAGAAGTTTACATAGTGAATATTTCATCAGAATCAAGTAGGGGACTTATTTGCAAATGCAAATTCCAATGCCTTTCCTGTCACTCACCACCCACCCTTAGATTCTAATTCATACATCTGAGATAGGGTCCAGGTGATTCCCACAGGACTGATTGAGGAACTAGAATTTGGAGACTAAGGAGTGTAAGAAATGATGATCTGGAGATAATTTTCTGATTAGCAAAGGAAATACATTATCTAATAGTTGCAAATGAATTGAATTTGACTGAATTGCTTATTTTTTGACTAACTTTATGAGCCCTAATTAAAATGTAATTTTTAATCTAACATCTTGAACCACTTTATTTTTATAGCCATATTGCTGAAAAGACCTGAGAAATCAGAAAAAATGAGGTTAACAACCTGAGGGTTGATGATTGCCCTATATCATACTGCAGCAAAGAATAGTTTGAACTTACCTACAGTGCTAAAGGACAAGGTTAATAACTTATCTACAATTTACTAATTCTAAGTAATTTCGATGTATTAAATATGCTTTAGACTAAGATTAAAATGGTGTGAGAATACACACCACATAAATAATTTAGGAAATACAGATTAATACCTCAAAGAAATACCCACCAAATTGGCCGCAAATAGTAGAGACTTATACACTATGAGTGGGACTATAAATTGGTTCAACCAATGTGGAAAACGATTGACAGTATCCACTAACTTAGAACATTCTTACATCTTATGACCTAGCATTTCTACTCTTAAAATATATCCAAGAGAAAAGTATACAAATGTGCACACAAATTGTGCATAATATGCACAGCAACCTTTTTAGAAATAGCCAAAAACTGAAAATAATCCAAATTTACATTATAAGAAGAGTGGATAAATTATGGTTCACTCATATAATGGAATATAAATATAGATAATAGATGATAGATTAGATAGATAGATAGATAGATAGATAGATAGATAGATAGATGATAGAAAAATGAAAAATGAGACATGGACAAATCATACAAAAATAATGAGAGAAAAAAGCTGGACACAAAAATAATATGCTGTCTTTTTTATTTATATAAAGTTCAAAAGACAAAACTAATCTATGCTTTTAGAAATCAAAATGGAGATATCTTGGGGAAGGAGAGAAGGGATAGTAATAAAGAATATCAGAAAACATTTGGGGTACTGAAAGTGTTTGGTCCTGAACTGAATGTTGATGACAATGGTGTGTAAACCTGGTGATTGAACTTTATACTTGTGATTTTAACCTTTCTATGTATATTATACTTTGATAGAAAAAATTTTTAATCCAATGGCATATGTGCTACGATAGAATATTTTAGAAATTCTGATTAATTTGCTAAATAATGCTTGTAAAGTATTAGTTTTAAAAGAAATTAAAGATTCTGGGAAACATGGTGGAGTGAGAGATATCCTCAGATCTCTCTCCTTGAAACAACAATAAGCTGAACATCTAAAATTGAACAAAAAACACCCAAACTGCACACCAGCACATCTGAGCATGGAATCTGCGCACAAAAACTACCACAGGTCAGAACCTTGGGTGTCAGGCAGTGGACTGGGAGAAATAAAGAAGCTGCCTCCCGCAGCCTCTGGAGCTCCTTGCAGGAGGAGGGGGAGGAGTAAAGGTGTGGCTACTTCCCTAACCAGCCCTGCCTGGAAGTGCTATGACTTCTATGCATCCGGCAGCAGGGCCCAGTTATCTGGGCAGAAAACAGAGAAGTAGGACAAAACCACAGAGAAACAATAGTTGATTTTTATTGGCCCCTGTTGCAAAACCGAGGCCGAGCCGCAGACCGCAATTCTCAACCCAGAGAGCACCTCGCCCCATACCCTCCAAGACAGAACGCAGCGGAGCCCCAGAGGAATCTGAGCAAATGTTACTGAACCTGTTGCTAACACTGCAGGGACTGAAACTGAGAGTAGAAAGTGTGATTAAATATCTACAAGAAAATAAAAAAGACATTATTTAGGCTTTATATAAAGCAGGGATCCAAGAGGCTTAGACACCACCTACTGGAAACTAAAAGAAAAGCACCATCTTTGCAGCAGGCTAAAGAGAGACCTTTATATAATAAATCTTTCTGGAAAAACAACAGAATACACTTC
>NW_006442484.1:18297354-18298799 GCF_000325575.1 Pteropus alecto
TCCTAGCGAGGACAATCAGGCAAGCGAAAGATATGAAAGGCATCCAAATAGGAAACGAAGAAGTCAAACTCACTACTTGTGGATGACATGATTCTCTATATAGAAAACCCTAAAGACTCCACAAGAATACTACTAGAAACAATAACAAATACAGTAAAGTCTCTGGATGCAAAATTAACGTTCAAAAATCCATAGTGTTCTTATACTCTAATAATGAAGCATTAGAAAAAGAAGTGGAAAAAATAATTCTTTTTGCAATTGCACCAAAAAGAATAAAACACCTAGGAATAAATTTAACGAAACATGTGAAGGGCCTATATAATGAAAACTACAAGATCCAATTAAAAGAAATTGAAGAAGATAAAAAGAAATGGAAAGATATTCCGAGTTCTTGGATTAGAAGAATCAACATAGTTAAAATGATCTTATTACCTAAAGCATTGTATAGATTTAATGCAATCCCCATAAAAATCTCATTGGCATCTTTTAAAGCAATAGAACAAAAACTCATCAGATTTGTATGGGAGCACAAAGAACCCCGAATTGCCGAAGCCATCTTGAGAAAAAAGAATGAGGCTGGAAGCATCACTCTGCTTGAAAAGCAACAATAATCAAAACAGCACGGTATTAGAAGAAAAACAGACACATGGACCAGTGGAACAGCATCGAGAGTCCAGAAGTAAACTCATATTTATATGGGCAAAAGCATACAGTGGAGAAAGGAAAGCCTCTCCAATAAATGGTGCTGGGAAAATTGGAAGGCCACCTGCAAAAAATGAAACTAGCCTGTTGTCTATCACCACACACCAAAATTAACTCAAAATGGATTAAGGACCTGAATATAAGACTGTATATAAGACAAGAACTAATAAAATGCGTAGAAGAAAACAAAGGAACTAAACTCAAGGACCTTAGATTTAAAGAGAATTTTATGAATTTGACTTCAATGGCATGGGAAGTAAAAGCAAAAATAAATAAATGGGACTACATCAAACTAAAAAGCTTCTGCTCAGCAAAAGAAATCATCAACATGGTAAAGAGACAACCATCCGGATGGGAAAATATATTTGCAAGCAACGCCTCCAATATGAGACTAATATTCAAAATATGCAAAGAACTCATATGACTCAATAACAAGAACAACAACAAAAAGATCCAGTCAAAAAATGGGCAGAGGACCTGAATAGACACTTCTTCCAAGAAGACATACAAACAGCCAACAAATATATGAAAAAATGCTCAACATTGCTAGCTATTAGGGAAATGCAAATCAAAACTTCAATGAGATACCATCTCACACCTGTTAGCATAGCTATAATCAACAGGACAAGTAATAACAAATGCTGGAGAGGATACAGAGAAAAAGGAACCCTCACACACTGCTGATGGGACTGCAAATTGGTACAGCCACTATGGAAAACAGTTTGGAGGTTCCTCAAAACATT
>NW_006442484.1:18299908-18324580 GCF_000325575.1 Pteropus alecto
CTTCCTTCCTTCCTTCCTTCCTTCTTTCCTTCCTTCCTTCCTTTCCTTTGCTCCCTGTCTCCCTCTTTCCTTTCATCTTTCCTTCCTTCCTTAAAGGCTTCCCTATTTACTCAATTTCAACTCTAAGATTCTTGAACACAGGGAAAAGCAAATCTTACTTAATACGTGACTTTTAGCATCTGATGTTTAAACTACCACATAAGCACTGAATACTCGTAAATAAGAAGGCAAAATAATTCTTTCAAGTACTCTCTGCTGTTTCAATTTAATCATGACACATATTATGTGCAAGTCCAGGAAAGAGTTTGAAACATCTGATGGTGCTGTCTGTTTCTAAATTGGATAATTCAACCAAAGCCTATGTTCTCTGCAACTGTGTCAATATCATGACAGCAGTGTATAATAAGTTGTAGGAATGCAACGTAATTTTTCCCTCATTCTCTTCTCAGATATAATCCACTTGGAATTATAAGCATCTATGTAAAACGTATAATACATGTTGTATTTTCATCCGTGTTACATCTCTATATCTCTGAAATAACTAGTACACACTTGTATTTAAATTCCAAGTATATCTTCAGCTATAAATCTAATAAAAAATACTTTCATTAACATTTCCAAATCCAGCAGAAATCTAGCAAAAGATGGAAAGGAGTAGAATATGAGAAGGCTCCTTTGGTATGTAATTGTTTGCTTTGATTCTAAGGATTCTGCACTGACCTAATAAACTATGAAATGAACAAGGAAGTTTAGTAGTCACTGGGAAAAATACTTTTCTAATTGAAGAACACTGAAAAACAGTTACCCTATAAAATTTACCAACTTCATCATCAATAAGGATTTAAAATCATTTCAAAAGTAATCTTTCTATAAGATAGATACACATTTTCTTAAACGGTGTGTTGATTAATGACTCATTTATCACTATCAATTATTTGTATGCACTTTGCAGAAGTTGGTAGACTTCTGTGTGGGTTTTTTTTAATATTTCAGTTTTGACCAAGTGAAATGTTACAATGAAGCATCAGACAAATCTAAATTTAAAAACTTAATTATAACCAAAGAAGAAAAGAGTTAGTGATGGTGGTTAGTTAACACTGAGGTGTGTAGTAAAGGGATTGTCTTCTCTTTTCTGACACATAGACATAGACATGGATACATACACACACACATATCCCCCCACACAATCTTTTTTTTTCTAAATTTTAAATTTAGCTTAATGGTTATTAAAATTGAAAGAAAGTTAAAAAAAAAAAGGCTGTAGACTAAAAGAAGACAGATTAGAAGAAAATCGATGAAGATTGGAGGGGATGGAATAGGAAGACGATTGAAGATAGAAGAGAAGAATTAAAAATTGAAGATAAAAGTCTAGCCAGGTTGGCCAGTAAGCAGCAGGAACAGTCTGAATTCATGGAAAGCAAAGCTGGTGAAACAACATGGTTGATTCTCATTTTGAACAACATGAGTAGTTAACCATGACAATATAATGGAAGTAGTGGATCTATATTCAATTATTTGCTGGGGACATGCCTAAATGTATACTGGGAGCTGTAGGAAGAGTCCAGGAATACAAGACAGGACACCATCACTCAGAGAGTTGACAACCCAACTGAAAGGTTAAGATAAGAAGAAAAAAGAAACCAAAATTGATCTGAACAATGTTCACTGTGGCATGAGTCTATGTATATTATTATTAACAAAATCTTCCTTCCTATGGCACATTGCATTTCATAAATTTTGAAAAATTTACTGCCCTAAATAGCATAACAATTAAGATATTTTGTGGATGATAAGAAAGATCAATAATTAAATATAATTAATCTGTATTAAGAAAGTAGAGATTACCATGAAATTATATAATAGCACTTTATATTCTCTATATAAAAATTGTTATAACCTCTATAGGTTAATTACTCTAAGAACTGCATACATAGTAGCACCAAACACAACCGTGTAATCTAAAGGACAAAGATGGATATATAATTAGAGTATTCACATGGTAATTAGGTAGATAGTAACTGGAGAAAAAGTGAATGTCTATTTTCTGCAACAGAAATGGAATACTTTTCAAGGAAGATCATCATTGCATTCTGTCTCTGTCTTTTTCTTTTACTATTATTCCTTTTCAAGCAACCAGAAATATGAGAGCATATTTTTTTCTTTAATCTTTTTACAGTATCTTAATAGACTGCATACAAATATATTCCTGTATGAGTATACATACAGGTTTAAGAATAATCATGGGGAGCCAGATGTCTATAAAATCTCTAGCTTTATTAAATGTTTTTCCCAAATATTTCTTTCTATCAAAAAGTAATTGCCAAGACTATGTAGCTATCAATTCATATTTGCAACTGGGACATTCACAATGTAAAGTTAGTGAAGTGTAAAATTTATTTAAAGAGAAGAAAAAACAAAATAAAATAATACCTAAACAGGAACTGAAGATATTCCGTAAGAATAATGGGGAACCTGGAAAGTCTTTACTTGGTAATATAGAATGGTTATACAGAGAGACTAAATTATACAATTACATGTATATACATCAATTGTTTTACTTCACTGAATTTTGACCTGGCTTTTAAAAAAATAAGTTTTGTGAATTAGCTTTAAGATTCAAAATGTAAGTTAACATTTGATAATTTAGGACTGTACACACACAGAAAAACAAGAACAACAAAAAAAGTAGGACTGAATTCCTTTCACAACAAAGACTAGGTAAATTCCAAAGTGTATATCCCTGTACATTCTATAACTCAACTCTAGTTTCAGTGCAATTCACACTCCACCTTTACTGTTATTTAATTGTGTCTCAGGAGTGATACATTCTATGAAATCTGCTAATATTCTCCCTGCAGGGAGGTTTATGGTTGCTTTTATGTGTGTATCGAATGTAGAACTTCCAGGACAGCTAACAGTAGTATTTTATAAACTTTTGATGAATACTTATGTCAGGGTGACATAATAAGAAAAAGAAACTGGTGAGAATGTGAGGGACTTGGAGGTTAAATTCAGTTCTTTCTCTGACTAGTAATGTGACCTCATGCGAGTTACTTAACTAATTTTTCCAAGACATTCTTTGGTCATCTTTGAACAGAGGCGATATTACTAAACATGCCTAAGAGTATGTAATTATTTACTTCTCACCCACTTATCCTAAACAGTGCTCGTTGTATCATCACAGTCAACTAGAGCCTGATTTGAATAAATTGCTGGAAATGATAATTATGATGATTATAAACAGTCATTTTTTGCTATTTTCTACATGTCAGGCACATACATTTATTATAGTCCCATGCATTACATTGTATTATCTTCATTTTATAGGTGACTAAACTGAGGCACAGAGAGGTTAAACAATTTGTCAAAGATCACATAGGAATAAGAGGAAGAACTAAAATTCAAACCCAGATAAGCCTAACTGTAGAGAATAAGATCTTATTTTTCTTTTTCAATAATTCATACATTTGCTCAGGAAGTAATTTTCTAAATTACTCTAGAAAGTAATTTTGAATATCTTTTTGGTGTTCCCTTTCCCTTATGTATATCTAGAACTGAACTTGCCCATATCTGAGGGTCTAACTACCAGTCAGAATGTTAAAGGGCACTGCAGCAGCGAAAGCCTGCCTGATGCTGCTATGGCCTACAATATCAGAACTCAGAAACTCACTCCAGCCTCCCACACCTCATCCACACATTCACATTTTATGTGTCACTCTCAGATCCCCATTGGAAGCCAACTTGGATATTTGCCTTTCTAGACATTGACAATTGTTTACAGCACTGGATTCTCTTTCAAGAAGGAAACACCTAACCATCCATGTGATCTGCTCATTATTAGGCAGGATTAACCCTGCTTCCTTCCAGACAAATGAGACCAAAATAACAGCCAAGAAATTACAAAGTAAAGCATGCCTGAAATGTAACCATTACTGACATCTATTTGGAAGGTTTTCTGGAAACGTTCTAAGATACTTAAATATGTTAACAAGAGTGATTGTGGCCATTCCTTCTTTAAAGTCAGTTTTTCTTCTAGCATGGATCTAGAGGCAAAAGAGATAAAATAACTTGTATAAATTTGCTTAAAATTTTATAATTGCTGTCCTTGAAGGATTACATAAAGAAATATAGATTTAAAAAGCATTAGAATGTGTTATATTTTACATTCCTCAAATGTTTTACAAGCTTAAGATATTTTAATAATTAAACTTATTGCATAGTCTTACATGAATCTTCCAATTTCAGAAGTGAGTTTAATAAAGCAGGCAAATATTTAATCCAGGTATGCCAATTAAATATTTATTAGAAAAAAGTATGTGCAAAACTCTAATTAGAGTTGATAAATTTTTATCAAGAATGCGTGTCTAAGAAAATTAGCATTTTCTAATTTAATATTAGAAATGCATCTCAACTATTTCTATAGAGACAACTGAAAAATTTAAAAGAATAAAATTGATTCTGATCAAACAGTGACATCTCTGAGTATCTAGGTAGAAGAAAAATGTAAAAATCAGAAAGCTAAGTTATCGAAACTTCGATTTGAGTGAGATGTATGGGGTGAGATCTAAAGAGTACTAACATTTACAGTTTAATAGACTGCTATTAATAATATGGCATCAATAATTTTAAGAGTAGTCAAAAATTAACTCATGGCTTTTTTCAAGATCATAGAAATCTATATAACTTTTTGTTTAGAAACAATTTTCTGAGTTGAGTGTTCCTCTATCTTTAAAGCAATCATCTATAAAAGGTTTTAGTATGAAACTATTTATAAAGTGGTAGTCATTCAAGACTTGTAAGCCACCTGACTTGCAGATGACAGCTAAATATGGTTTATCAGATGAGGCTAACTGAAAACTGAATAAGTGAATAAGCATAAGATGGCTTAAAAATAGAATGAGAACAAATCATGCACATATAAGTGGTACCTTTCTGACCATAAGCAAGTCATTTACAATAATCAGGCCCTAATTTTTCTATAAGGGCATCGACTATGTATTAAAATATAATTAATTATGGCTTAATACAATTTATTAACATCTACTAAGTTAATAGTAACTACTGTGTTAATATTGCTCATGTCTGCAGAGTTTCTATGCTGTGAGGGAACCCTCAAGGCTAACATGGTTGAAAAAAAATTAAGATCAATAAAAGATTTTAGTTAATCAATACATGAAACTAATTGTTTTAAAGATAATTCAAAGACCAAGTAAAAACTCATTTTTAGAAATCTGGAGTTTCATGAAGATGTGGGAGGTGAATTCTGGATAGGAGGTAATCGTGGAAAAGATCATTTTAGATGGGACTCTCATGAGGAAATTATTGTCATCACATTGTAGCCTACCTAGAGGGTGGGGGATATCCCATCTCATCATACTAGGAGAATATGAGGCTATCCTAGACAAACCCATGTAGTGCATAATCTTCTTCCTTGTTCTTTTCCTCTTTCTCTCAGTCTCTTTCTCTCTCCCCACCTCAATCCTTTCATCTTTCCATCCTTATTTCCTTCTTTCAAGTTACTGACTTCAAATCTAAATGTCAAAGTAATGATTTCTGGCGTACTTAGATGTACCTTCCTTCTAGTCTTCCTTCAACATGCTACCTTGTAAAATGCATAATATATAAGTATCTCTCTATATCAATATATCAATATCTATATACCGATATATATAGAGAGAGGGTTCTGCACTGGTGTGATAGCAAGGAAAAATATAGCAGATTATATATAAGTGATTACAATTTAATGGGAGTTCACTAAAACATTGAGAAAGTCATCTTGAAAAGGTCACCTGGCAAAGTAATATGTAGCAAAGTATAAAAGATTTCTTCTGGTCAAATGTACAAGTTTCCTTTCAATCAGATGTGTATGAATAAAACATAATATTGATATAAAATAATCAGTTTTCCACTTTACCAAGACCTTTACAATACTCGAGATTGCAGAGTTGCTTTAATTTTATTATTAGTTAGCAGCATTTACCATGATTAGAGTAGACATTAAATTACTATAATTAATAAAATAATTTAATCCAAGATACTATTTAGAAAAATCATTTTCTTCAAAAAAAATCCTCGTAAATTGTTTCAACCTTAAGGTGATGAGATTGTTATTACTCTTTTATACATACAGCATACAAAAAGATTCTGTAGCAAGAAACTTTTTTGATATGATACATGTGTTTTTGTTTCTGTAGCCCCTGACCTTTCTCTTCATTCATACAGTAGTCAGTTTCTTAATTTACCCTGCTTTATTTTTCATCATCTCATTTCTCACCACCTGACATCTAACATGTTTGTATATTATTTATAAATACTAAAAGGTACCATGAGAGGAGTTTTGTTTTATTTATGACTAAATCTAAGCCTCACTGGCTGGCACATATGAGATACTCTATTAATATTTGTTGAATTAAGGAATGAGCCCTGCCCTGGAAAAGTAGAGCACTTCAGAAGGCAGACCGGGAGTCATACTGTTGACTTTTTTAGTTTTAAAATCCCAAAGGCAGTTATAAATTTATGTAAATATCACATCAATCTAGAACAGTTTTACCCCCTCCTGAAACAACCTGAAGTTTGCCAGGATGTGTGTGTGTATGTTCAGATAGGGACATGGAAGATTAAAATTAAACAGGAAGCAAAGAAGGATGGTATTAAGTCCCTGTAAAAGAGTCCTTGGATATCTGGTGCTGTGTGAAATAGATAATCAGATGTTGGATCAATGAACCAACCATCAGACAGTTCAGGTTATCATGTGAATTAAAGATGTGACCTGCTAAATTTCCAGAAATGAGGCATTGCATTGAATTAGACTAAACTTCTCAGCTTCCAATAGATTTAATTTTGTAGTCACAGCCTAATCTGTTTATGGAGTTAAATCTATTCAAGGAATCATTTTCTTCAGTGGCCTGATGTACTTACTTTCATGTGACTCAATATAGAATTCCATTCTAAATTCATGGATCACTTCAGAAATTATTTTTAAAAAGCATTTCAAACCATATACATAAATGCTATAAAATTAATACATTTATTTTTATTATCCAAATTATGCATACCTAAAATACAAAGTATAATACATATTATAAATTATAGTCACTCAAAATATATATTAAAATGACAATTAAAAATTTATATTTCATTTTAAATTTACAAAGAACTTTTTTGTAGATTATCTCACTTGAAATTTCCAACACTAAGAAGCATATAGTTATAATTATCATCATTTTTGTTTACAAATCATGTCATTGAGTTTTGCTTGTGATGATGAAAATAATTTGAAAATTCCAAGTTGTAAATTACTATTTGTTAATCATGAATCTATACTTCATATAGTTCTAGATAATTCTGAAAGAACATTTTAATTCCATATCATCACCCCTAAAACTAAATGTTTCTTCCTTGAATCTGGATTCCAGCTTGACTATTTCTAGGAGAGTAAGCTTAAAGTGTATATGGAGTTTCAGAAACCCAATGGAATTACATGCAAAACATTTTATGTATTTGTTTTATTTAGATAAGAGATTCTTAAAAGGATCAGAAGCTTATACTACCTTCCAATTTAAGAAGCGTTGAAATTTGGTGTTGAAAAATTTCAGCTTAATTTCATTTATTCATGGTCTGGAAGGTACCAAGGAAGTGACCTTAGTTCTTGACCTCAGACAATAATTGAGTAGTCAGTTAAATCAGGTGTCATTCGTTACATGAGCATTTTCACACCAATTCATTTGTTTCTGCCACTACGTTGATTATTTATATCAATTGATTTTCAAGGAAAGCTTGCCCTCAAATTACTATAATATAGATTTTTTCAGTTCTCCAAATGAATGAATAAAGTGCAAATTATTTCATCAAATTGAAAATTAGATTATACTACTATCACGGATTTAGTCATGGATCTTCAAGTGGTAATGAAGATTTAAAAATTCAAATTTAGCTACTTGACCTTTGGATTAATTGCCTAGTGCTATTCTGAAACAAGTGACTTTCTGTTTCTCACTGTGCTGTACTTAAGATGTATGTGATTCCTTGGTGGCAACCCCCAATAAATAGGTTTCTCCTAATAGTTCATTTTCATATAATTAAGCATCTATGCTATGACAAATTATTGGCTATCTCTTTTTTTATTTAATTTTTGCTCTTTTTATTGTTATTTCGTTTGTTGGAAATCTAAATTTTAAAATATATTTACTTACTTAAATCAAACTTATAATTATATTTTTGCATTCATGAGAAAAACTGAATAGCTAAATATAATTTTAAATATATTATTTGATTTAAATAATGATATGATCTTTACTTGGTAGGTTACAAAATCATAGGATAAATTATAAATATCCCCTTTTTCCTTTGGTCTTTTGCATCATGGGACTCAGAAGCTATGAATTTAAAATTTGAAGTTTTTTTGTTTTGCTTTGCTTTATTTTTTAATCTGGAGAGCCAGTGATGGCATACTAACTCACTATTTTCATCAAGTTAGGGTAAATACAAAATTTTTTCTAGCCAAATGTTAACTACAAAAAGAGGTTCTATCTTTTGCATAAAACTGAATAATAATACAAGTTTATAGTGATGAAATATTTAACAATTAAACACGAAGGTTATCATATTAACTATAAAATGAAATCTTATTTTGTTTTCTTCCATTTAAAGCATTTAGAATTTTTACTCATAACATTTTTTCAAAACTTGTCAGTTGACAGTCCGAATTTGGATAAAGTGCTGTTTTAAAGTTACTCTTAAATTTACATTTGAATTAATTATTTTAAAAAAGTATGTTGGCAGATGCATTTAACTAGAAACAATGTGCTTGGTTTGAGGTAAGCCTCAAATATTTTTCTTCAATATGTGTGTCTGTGCATAATTTATGTACTATATTGTTTTCGAATACTCAATTCTGTTTGCAGATAATTATTTATAAATCCATTCAGTTAACTCAAAACAGCAAGTACAGCAGAATCACAATCATGAAATGCTTCTATTCATGCAAAGCCTTGCTTTTTTAAAATTAATTAATTAATTAATTAATTAATTAATTAAATTTTGATAAGCACTCAAAGTATGAATGATGACGTAGAAACTTGCATATTCAGTTTATTTGAATATAAATCCATCTTTAGACAATTACTAACCATAATTTGTGTGACAGGTTATTTTCTACCTTCAATTAAACCATTTAAAGCTGTCTTTCACTGTTTTTCACATTATTTTGTAGACTCGCTTTCATTAAGATGGAAAACGAAGGTAAATAACTATCAGTGGTGCTAATGTGGCATACAAGTAGAAGATTAAATCACCTAAACTTGGCATGATTAACAGGTAAAGCACTGTTTCAAGACTGTTATGAGATTAGAGTTGTCTCAAAATCAAATGACGCTGTCATGGAAAGATGTTTCTGCTGTGATGCCAGCAAGAGTAATAAAGCATGCTTAAAGTTTTTTTTTTGTTTTCTGTTTCTTGTTTTTTTTAGTAATGCTAAAATTATTAAACATAATTACTAAAACTTCAAGTGTAAGCCATAGTTAACTTTATGAACATGTTGAAACTTAATCACATAGAAAAATAATGGTATGCTTTAAAATGGCATGGAATAAAGTTCATTTCTGATTTTGACAAGTCCTTTCTTACTATATAATTAAAATTGCAGCTTTGTCTGGCTTTTAATCTGAAAAGATATGCCATTGGTTTTTATTCACCCAAAATTATGGAAGACAAGTATCTTCAAAGAGCTTTTATATTGATGTATCCTTACAATAACAAATGGTATTCATAAGTGTTCAATATATATCAATTGAATAAAATAATTTTAATAATCAGAATGTGTACTTTGACTTCCAATAAATTCTCTTTTATATAAGCACATTTTCCCTAAATCTTTTCCCTTTCATTACTATTTTTACATTTCTTTTACTTTTTTTTTTTCTTTAAACCTACTGGCACCCGGTATTCCTAGGTGGTCTCCCATCCAAGTACTAATCAGGCCCAACCCTGCTTAGCTTCCGAGATCGGACGAAATTGGGCGAGTTCAGTACGGCATGGCCATAAACTTACATTTCTTTTAAATGAAAGTATACTATTATAGTAAAATCTATTTTTAATAATTTTATTTTTATTACTGAATCGAAATAATGTTCAACAATATTTTTATAATTCTTAAAATTTTCTCTAAAACATCTAGAGTAAAATAATAAAATTATTACATGATCTTCCCCTTAGTTCACCATTCTCTATTATGGACACATGAATGAATTTATTTTTCTTCATATATATTATTCAAATCTAATCCTATTTTTACACTTCTTTTTTCAAACCGAAAGCACAAGCACAAAGTTTCTCATGGAGTGTGGCTTTTAATGAGCTGGTAAGTAAAAGTGGCCCAGATCTCTAGCCCTGACTTTTGAGTGAGATCTTGTCAGAGAACAGGAAAACAAATAAAGAAACATACATACAAACAAACTGGGTCTCATTGACTGAAAACAGTAACCTTGTACTTCGTTTATATTCATTCACATATTAATACTATCTATTAAGTCCAAGCACTGAGTTAATTCTCGAGATTGATAAGTATAAAAAACATGGTCTGTTTCATATCTTAGTAGGGTAAAGAGTGAGGAACATGAATGATAACAGTACAGTGAGAATGTGAATGTTCTAGGTCAAAGGGAAGTTAAGAAGACAAAATGGGGGAGTTAGAGAGGTTTAGCATACATGAAGGATTCTATGTGTAAAGAAAAAAAAGTATGAATGATGAAAGGGGGCATATTTTGGAGACAATGAATAAGTTTCCAAGGTTGGAAGAAAGAGTACATAAGGCACTGTTGTAGTAATCCAGGCAAGAGATGAAGAGAGCCTGAGTGAAGGCAGTGTTTATTTTCTCACCAAGAGAAAAAGAATTGGGGGGCACTCAGTAGCCAGGGCTCCCAGCACTTTGCCTGTCCATCTAGGTGTGAATGATCAATGAATCTTAAATACTTAAGAAATAGCTAGTTCTGAGTAATAATTTCACTTTTTAAGTCATGTTCCTTTCTCGAGGTTTTAGGCTCAGTTCTAATTGGCCTCCATAATAACAGGGGCATTAAAAAGATTCTTTTCTATTTTCTGCTCATTATTAAAGTCTTTTAGTCTCTTCTACTTGGGCCTAGCATAGACTTAATCAGCTCAAGATTTAAATTCTTATTAATGTTTCATTTCAATGGAGTAGAAACTTGCAATGACGTGGAAACTTGCAATGACCAGACTGAGTCAGCGTGCTACCTGAGCTTTGAACATCCATTCTCTTAGTGAGTCTAGAAAAGAAGCAACAGAATGAGCAAGATATTAAATGAACAAAAATTATAGCAGGAGAAGTCTACTTTTGGATTCAAATTCACACAACTATGAATTATGACTCCTGTGTTCTCTAATCTGGCAGATTAGGGAAAATGGCTTAATCCCATTTTTTGTCACTTGTAAAATTGGACTAATAAAACTAACCTCACAGGGTTGTATGAACATTTGCCAAACCATCATATAGTCGTCTATCAGATAAAATGATGTATAACAGCATGTATCTCTGTGACCAATACACTATGCGTGTTCAGTGATTATTATTTCCTTTGTCAGAACTTCCCTAGGAAAATCTGATGGAAACAGAAAATATAAATTTGAAAAGTCTTTCTCTTCTAGGCCTTTGCAAATGTTCCACTCACTGTTTCTTTTCTTCACCTGGTTAGCATCTTCTTTCTTCTGGTCTCATCTTGGATTCCACTTCCTTCAAGAAATCTTTCCATAGAGTAAATTCTGTGTTCTTTCCTGGGTTCTGGTAGCCTCTACGTTTTATTAAACTGTCCTATAATAACTTATTTCCTTTTTGCAATCACACATTAGAGACTGTGAGCCTTTCGAAGACAGCAAATATCTTGACACCATAGTCTCCTCAGTGTCTAATATATGACACGTTCATTGTAAATACCAAAACATGTTCACTGACCAGCTGACTAACGGAATGAAATTGCTCTGGAAGGCAAATGGTAACAATAATCCATCATGTCATCATATATGACTGGCTCACATCTATATTTCATAACTTTTATAAATTGCTTGCTAGACTATGGTCCTAATCTCAGTTACAATAGATGAAATGTTTACATTATTCTCAGGTATGCCTAATTTTATAAACTTGAGATATTATTTGATATCTGTACTTATTGGAACCAGTGTAAGTAAGTCATGCAGGTCTATTTCAATATACTTAGCTTTAATTGAAAATATAATGGTTCTTCAAGCAGATCACTAGAAAACTTTGAAAATATCAATAATAAGACAAACAGATTGCATTTTGATTTGACTATTTGGCTCTTATGCAAAGATCGAGTTGGTCCTCTTTGGCCCTTTTGCCCTAATGGCATTACTATTTAATTACAAATAACCTCAGATATTGTTGCCCCTTGGTTAATATCCAGATTAAAATGCAAAATGCCATGCTTAATAGCAGTAGCATTAGCAGTAGCAGTAGTAGTAGAAGTAGTATAGTAGTATTTTTTTTTTTAATTGGACTAGGAATCTTTGCTCAAAAATAGTATGAAATGGAGCTATCTATATTTGTTCTTGAACAACTTAAAGAGTACTTAATTTTACTTTAGCCATTATTTATCTCTGTCTCTCTTTTCCTGGGAGCTGTTGTTAAAATTAATTTGCATTTTCGACCTCAGGATTTTATATTGCCATTAGGGTTGTAAAATGTTTTTACTCAGCACAGCTAAGAACTGATGTTTTACCTCCCACTAATGGACCTTTAATTAGGCACTGTAATGAACCATTCTGTCATTCCTTCATTTACAGAGAGAAGGTTTTGTATATGTAAGATACAATTTTGACAGAATACCAGGTTCATTGAACTTTGCCTACGCATATCTAATAGATTCTACATTTACTACACTTTTGTCAGTTGTTGGATTTATCATTTTAATGACACTGTCCACAGACTTATTTTGCTGCCAAAGAACAGCATCATCGTACTGCAGGGATGTTTGTCGACATCTTGATCAACAACTCCTGAGGTCCAATTCTGACTATAATATTACTACTTCGAGACCTTGAGTAAGTTATTTAACCTCTGTCTGAGGATTAATTGGTTAATCATAATAAGTGCTTTGCAGTAAAAGGTGGGAAGTGGTATGAGTGTTAATAGTGATAATAAAATTATAACTCAAGCTTTTATAATGCATTAAGCTACCTCAGACTGTGATTCTATTAAGTTTCCAATTAAAATATAAGCTGCTGAATTTACTCTTTTTAGGAATTCGAATTACTAAAATGATAACCATATACTATTTTTTAAACTTATTTCAAAAAGAATCAAGAATGGTGATGCTTCAACTTTTAAAAAATAATTTTAAAAAAGATTGGTGTTCTATGGTTATGGACCAATTGAGAACTGAAAAATAGCTCCACACAAAGATACTAGACATTGGACCCTGATTAAATGTAACTTTTGTATATTAAATAAATTGTTATTTTATTAATTTGTCTCCAAACAGCTCTCATTTATTTATCTATGATTATTTTCTTTTATTTGTTTACCTGACAAATGCCATTTTTGGATATAATATCAAAGAAGTCATCCCAGACAAGTAGGAAGAATGCAGACAAATAATAATACTACTAGATAAAAGTAAATAGAGGTAGAAAGAGGTAAAGAATAAGTGACTTGAAAATTCAGAAGAGAAAGAGAGCAATTCAAATTGAAGGTGAATGTGAAAAACTCTAAAAAAAATGGTGTTTAAGCTAGACAGAGACATGTAAATAGAATTTGGCATAAAAAAATTAAGGTGAGGAGGAATACAAAGATAGTGCATTTCAGAGAAAGAGAATAGCATAAGAAAGTTGAGAGTTGACATATGATGAAACATGATCAGTGCAATTTCATTAAACCAAAGAATAGGATGCGGACATAGTTTAGATAGCCTTGATGGTCTGTATTATACAATATAGCAGTTGGCATTGGCCATGATATGCATGGAAATCATGGGTGGTTGTGAGACTGATGAAGCAGAAAATAAAAAAAAGAACCTGAGTTACTAAATGGAAGTTGTGCTGGAATACAATGTTGAGAGGAGGGAGATGAGAGAGAGTGATGAGGATGTGAGTAACGTGAGTGAGGTTGCATGCATGTGAACTTGTATTTGCCAAATAAACTCTAATGGCCTGCGATGAATATCATTTAAGAGGTAAGTTGGACACACAATGTGTAAAAGGGCATTGCCTTAGGGTAGTGACATCCATATATGCCAAGACAAGGGTAGCCTAACATGAAGAGAATGTACACATAGAAAAGAAAATACCATTTGAAACTGAAGGTAACTCTTTGATGCAGCAGAAGTGGCTCCCTGCTGTAACATCAGAGGTAAATATTTAATACTACTTAATATTCTCAAATAAGTCAGTGCATATAGCTTGATTCTGTGCTGTTCCATACACTTTCTACAATGACAAGAGACCCAAGCCACTGTCAGTGAGGTCCTCAATGATATCAAATGATCTGAGGACCAGATGTTAAGTAATTTTTAAGGATGTGGGCCCTAGAGTTGGGTTGCCTGGGTTTGAATCCTGGCTCTCCAAGTTATCATTTATGCAATCTTCAGGAGGCTCTTTTTGCCTCCTCAGTAGCCTCCTCTATAAAACAAGGCTCGAAACAATACTATGTTCATTAGTTGAATTAAATATATTAATAGAATTGATGCAAAAAAAAAAAAGCAATTACAAAAGCATTTGGATGTAGAAAGATCTCAGTAAATGTGATTGAGATAAAAAAATATTTTTTTATTATGAATAAAAGATACAACTATTTATGTGGCTGTTCTTTTGAGAGGGTACAGAGAGAAAGTATAGAGATCAGTTAATAATAACCCAGGTAAAAGATACTTGTAGCTTTAATGAGAGCAATGAAAATGCAGATGGTGAGAAGTATTCAGATTCTGGATAAATATTAAAGGTAAAAATGAGAATAAAGGTAGAGTGTAAAAGAAAGGAAAAAAATTAAGAATGACGCCAAGATTTTTGAATCCGGATACTGAGTGTTTCATTTTATAGACATAAGGTAAAATATGGTATAGTGATTTTTACGTAAGAAAATCAGGTTAATTTAGCACCACATCAAGCTGTCAAATACACACACTGAAGTATAAAAATCTGAGATTCAGGAGATAGGTTCAGCTGGAAACATGTATTTGGAACTGTTTACATTTGAATTAGTTGAAATCAATTAGTTGAAATCATCCAGGCAATAGGTCTCAATTTTGGTCACATATGTAAAACATCTGAAAAAGTTTAAATAATGTAGATGAGCCATACATGCTAAGAAAATCAAAATCTTTGGATGTGATGTTTGGAAAACTATATTTTATAAAAGCTGTCGAGGTCATTCTAACGTGCAGAGTTATACAGAAATGACAGTCTTAAGGAGTGAGTATTTTAGAAAAGAAGGGAGATACGAGGACAGACTCAGAAGTCACTCTAACGTTTAAAGGTCAGGGAAATAAGGAGGAATTAGCAAAAGACCCTGAGAAGTAACCAGTTAATTTAGAATAAAAATAAGAGATTAAAGACAAGTGAAGAAAGTGTTTTAAGGAGGGAGTCATTAACTGCTCACTGTTGAAGTAAATTAAGACTAGAGAATTGACCATTGAATATAAAAACATGGATGACATTAAAAGAAATTAATTAACTTGACTTTGATAAAAAAAAAAAAGTTTTAGCAAAATAGTGAAGATAAAAATCTGACAGATGTGAGGTCAAAAGAAAAATAGAAAGAGAGGAATTAGAGAGTAAACCAACTTTTTAGAGCAATGCTATTGTTAAAAAAAAAATGAGCAGAGAAATAAAGTTGTAGCTAGAAAGGTACGTGGGCACAATGTATATTTTTGTTTTTGTTTTAAGAAAAGACTAGGTAGAAAGAGAATTATTAATAAAGCAGAAGAAAGAGGGGACAGTTGTAAGAGATGTACTCATGAGAAGCTAAGAGATAACTAATGTATGAGTGGATAGTGTAGCATGGAATGTAGCATGGGGTTCCTAGTCTTAAGAAGACAGAAAATATGAATATGAGATAAAGCAGCTTGAGGGATGTGATAGTTGGAGTTTGTGGCAGTTCTCTTTAGACAGCTTTGATTTTTACCAATAAAATAGTAAGCAAATTCTTTAGCTGAGAATAAAGCTGGGGAGCAGGTTTTGGAGGTTTGAGGAGAAAGAAGATAGGGCATAGACATCTAGGAGAGTCAATGAATTAGTGAAATACTGTAGAAGTCATAAGTGAGTGCCCATTTGAGATTAGTGATAAGAACTCAAGTGAGAACAGTCTATATGATTATGTTTGTCGTTGTTGTTGTTGTTTCAGTTGCATTCAGTATTGTTGTTGTTGTTTCAGTTGCATTCACCTGTTCAGGACAGAAGAACTGGATTTAGCCATGGTTATGGTTTTCTAGGAAAGAACAATAGAAGGGAAGAGAGAGCAATGGAGTTGAAGATATATTCAAGGGAATGATTATAATAATAGACCATGGAATCTAAGGTATAGAAGGGAAAAAAAAAAGAATCTTTAAAATAAGAGAAGGATGAAGAATAATATAATGAATTGCTGGAGTCGGGGGTGACACGGAGGTGAAACAGAAATGAGGTGGCTGAAATCAGATAATTTAGGAAATATAGATTTAGGTAATAAGAAAATTTCATCAAAGCATGCTGTAAGACTGACTTGTGGGTGCTGCTTTCACTTACAGTACTGACATCTGTCTCCTGTGTGTTCAGGCTGGCAGTAGCAATAAGGCTGGTTCCCAGCAGTCACACTGCAGGTCCCTCCATTTTGACAAAAATCCTCACAGACTGTCTTACCACAGTTTGGTCCAGTGAACCCCAGTGCACAGCTGCAGGTGGGTCTCCCTATTGGAAAAAGGTAATAAAAAGGACATTATTTGGCTAAAATGGTTTATTTTTATGGAATCCTCACTAGATAAGAATCACTAGATAAGAATCTGTGACTTTGGGCAGTAACATGACCTCTTTGAGTCTCAGTGTTCCAATGTTCCAGTGAAGCCTACATTAGATGATAACTCAGGTTCACATCAGGTAAAATAAGATAAGCTCATTTTATAAGTAATTATACATTCATACCAGTATTTTATATTTTAAAGTGCTTTATTATTCTCTGTATTTCTCTTTTCATGTCCATTTTGATTTTCAGATTATTTTTGCTCTACTGTTGGTAATGTAGATAGTGTTGGCCATTAGAATATAAAATAGAGAAAACCAAATTTCCCAGTGTTTAATCATCAGGTAACAATCATTGCTGAATCTACATAAAGCATGAGTTTAAACATAAATATTTTAATAAGTTTAAAGTGAGTATGTCATCTATAATAAGATTTGTGAACATTATTTTAATTGATCTAAATACATGTACTATTTAGTATACAAGTAACTACTAAGTCCTATTTTATTTCATTTTGATATTTACATTCATGATAAAGGATGGTCACTTGTAGTCTAGTAAGACGATTTAGAAGTCTAATGTTAATAGCACACTGCAGCAAATCATATGGATCATCTTTAGATATTTTTCTCTATTTGCTATATGGGAACTAACATCACAATGAAAGGTGAACATCCTTTAAGGTGTTTTGAACATAACAGTTAACTGTTATATTAGGAATGAGTCTCTAACTGTCTGAACTGTCAAAGACCAAGTAGAAAACTGAATATAGAACTAGTTCTGTAGGAGAGGTGAAGAAAAACAAAAACAACAAAAACAAAACATAATGGCTATCATTTACAATGGGGAAAGAACGAGTTTGTTTGTACAAATGAAAGAAATACTATGAAAGAGAATAAGAAAGAAATTCGCTTATAGATCTCAACTAGAGCTCAGAAAATGTCACTCATTTGCTAGCATGAAAGAATAGCCAACCATCTCCTCTCTCATTTTTGTAGACATGAAGAATAATTACAATGGTCAGAAAAATGCATGAGTATAAGGCTTAAAACTTGAAGTGTGAAACTGATATGTTCTCTCTATTGCCATAGATTCTACAATCTACATTGAGACAATTTAAACTTTTTTTTTTTTTTGGAAAAGCATTCTTAAGTGATTAATATGCCTCCAAATAAAATCTACCTGCATTTCTAAGAGAATGAATAAACAAGTTTCACATTGTACTTATTTTACTTTGAAAAAGCTCCACACACTTAAAATGCTAGAAGCTTCTAGATGAAAAAAGTTATATACATTTTTATGTTGAATGGTATTACTTTAAAACATTTATAAATGCTATTAGCTTAGTGGCAGATAAATCCTATTAATAGGCTGAGAAACGAGGTAAATTTTATATACATTAAAGCTGATTAACATCATATTTTCCATTGCCAGGATATGGCTTTAAACTTTTTAGATAAAAATTTCTCTTATAATGATAATGAATTTTCTAGTTGTTGATTACATACCAACAACATATCTTCCCTGGAACAATAAAGGATGAAAAATGAAGATACAAACAACAAAATAAATGCCAGTAGAAGATCAAGAGGATAGGTAATTGTTAGAATACAGTTACTAAGAAAACCAAAAACTCTGAACAAAAGAAATCATTCCTCTTCATCCACAACATGACTTACAGAGATATAGAACATATAAACAGGAATGTAAATGAATACAAGCTAAATATAAAACACACAGTACATAAAGTATAGGAGTAATCAAATTGCAATAGCATGATTAGAAAAAGTACCATACAGAAGTGGATATTAAACAGTATACATTTATGATTTTCTGCATTACTTTCTAGGTTTAGTTTTTTCTTTCCTTTTCTTTTTTTTTCCTGGTTATTACCTTCTATCTATTTATTTATTTATTTATTCATCTATCATTTATTTATTTATTTATTTATTTATTTATTTATTTTATATTTTTATTTTTTCAGCTATAGTCGACATACATTATATTAATTTCTAGTGTGCAACATACTGATTAGACACTTATATAACTTATGAAGTGATCATCCTGATAAATCTAGTACCCTTCTGACACCAAACATAGTTACTACAATACTACTGACTATATTGCCCATGTTAAACTCTATATTCCCATGAATATTTTGCAACTACCAATTTGCATCTCTTAATTCCCTCCCCTACCCATTCCCCTACATTCCAATCTGACAACCATCAAAATACTGTTAATATGAACTTGTTTCTGTTTGTTTATCCTGTTCTCTAGATTCCAAATACGGCATTCATCTTTCTCTGACTTACTCCACTCAGCACAATACCCTCTATGTCCACTTTGTTGCAGATGGCAAGATTTTATTCTTTTTTTTGTGGCTGAGTAATATTCCATTATATCTATGTACCACTTCTTCTTTATCCATCCATCCATTGATGGGCATCTAGGTGGCCTCCATAACTTGGTTATTGTAAATAATGTTGCAAAGTACTGTTTTGAGTTTCTTCAAATAAATATCCAGAAGTGAGATTACCAGATCCTTCGTGTTATAGCCTCTTGTTATAGCCTTTGTTTTAAAGTCTCTTTTGTCTCGTGTAAGTATTGTTCCTACAGCTTCTTTTTGTTTGTTTTCATTTTCATGCAACATCTTTTTTCATCCCTTTACTTTCAGTCTGTGTGTGCCTTTTGAGCTGAAGTGAATCTCTTTTAGGCTGCATATGTAAGGGTCTTGTATTCTTACCCATTCAGCTATCTTATATCTTTTCTTGAGGTCATTTAACCCATTTACATTTAGAGTAATTGTTGATAGATATGTAGTTATTGTCATTTTTTATTCATATTCTTGACCTTTTTCCCCTTTTCCTTCTTATTAAAGAATTTCTCTAAGATTTCTTGTAATATAGATTTAGTGGTGATGTCTTTTGTTGTCTGGGAAGCTCTTTATTTGTCTTTCGATTTTAAACAATAGCTGGGTTGGGTAGAGTTATCTTGATTGTATGTCTTTTCATCACTTTGACTATTTCCTGCCAATCTCTTCTGGCCTGTAGGGTTTCTGTCGAGAAATAAGCTGACAGTCTTATGGGATCTCCCTTATAGGTAACTAGTTGCTTTTCTTTTATTGTTTTTATGATTCTCTCTTTGTCTTTAACCTTTGGCATTTTAATTATGATTTGTCTTGGTGTGGGCCTCTTTGGGTTCATCTTGTTTGGAACTCTCTGCGCTTCCTGGGCTTGTATGTCTATTTCTTTCACCAGGTTAGGGAAGTTTTCAGTCATTATTTTTGAAATAGGTTTTCAATTAATTGCTCTCTCTTTTCTCCTTCTGGTATCTCTCTGATGTGAATGTTGGTACACTTGATATTGTCCCAGAAGCCCCTTAAACTATCCTCATTTTTAAAAATCCTTTTCTCTTGTTGCTATTCTGATCGGGTATTTTCCGCTGCTTTATCCTCTAAATCGCTGATTCGATCTTCTGCTTTATCTTATCTACTGTTAATTCCTCCTAAGGTATTCTTCATTTCAGTTATTGTATTCTTCATTTCTGACTGGTTCTTTTTTTCTTGTTTTCTATCTCCACTTTCATGTGTTCTATTTATTTAACGTTCTCACTGAGTTCATCTACTCTTCCCCTAAATTCATTTAGCATCTTTACAACCAGTGTTTTGAATTCTATATCCAGTGGATTTCTTCTCCTCATTTTGTTCAGTTCTTTTTCTGGAGCTTTGTTCTGTGCTTTTGTCTTCTCATTTTGGCTGCCTAATTCTTTTGGTTTCTATGTATTAGGTAGGGTTACTATGTCTCTCGATTTTGGTAGAGTGGTCTCATGTAGTAGGTGTACTGTGGGACCTAGTGGCACAGTCTTCCTTGGTCTCCTGAGCTGGGTGCTCCAGGTATGTACCTTGTATGGGTTGTGTGTGCTCTCCTGTTGTAGTTGAGCCTTGGTTGCTGTTTGCTTGCCAATGAGAGGGATTGACCTTTGGGCTGCTTGGTTGTGATGACTGGCTGTGACCAGTGGGGGAGCTGTTGTATAGGGGCTGACCCTACAGAGCAAGATTTGCTCTAGTGCCTGCCCTGCCTGCCCTTTGGGTATGTCATCCTCAGGTGTGACCCTGAAGGTGCTCTAACTCAGACTGAAGCCGGCCACTGGGTATGCAGTCTAGGACCTCCTGGAAGGGGCCCTGCCACAGGCCAAACTCAGCTATAGCCACAAAGCAATCCACAGATGTCCACCACCCACGCTGGGCTTGGAGGTGCCTTGAGAGGCCAAGCTATAAACTGAAGCTGGCTGTCGCTAGTGCTGGGCTTGAGGCTGCTCAGCAAGAGGTACAGGGCACTCTGAGGCCAGATGAAGCTTGTTTAGGTTTTATGAACCTTTGAGAGATTTTAGAAAAATCCACAGCATGAGCCAAGACAGATGTTTGTATGGAAAATCAGCTGGAAGTGGCTTGTGGGGGCCCACATTTTGGGAAGGGCAGGGTCTTAGGGATTCACCAGGGTTGAGTGACTAGTGTTAGCTACATTGCTGGAGACTCAGATAAGATGCTCAACCTGGATCTGCAAGCCAGGTAGAGGAGAGCTTAACAAATTAATAACGTCCTCTGCTAGCACTTTTGTCTGGGAGAAAGCTGCTCCTCTAGCCCTCACCCTGAAGCCAGACAATTCAATTCTTTCTCATATGTCCCAGGCACCGTTTGAGCTGCCGCCCCAGTGCTGGAGAGCAGAGTGAGCAATTCCATCCCCAAGGAAGTTTGTGTAGGGCCTGTTAAGAGGAGCACCTGGGACTACCCCAACCCTTTGTCTCACTCAGCCATAATCTCCACTAGTTTTTGCAGCCAGAAGTTGTGGGGACTTCTCTTTCTGGAACTGGAATCCTGGTCTAGGGAGCCTGGTGTAGGGCCAAGACCCCTTGTTCCTCTGGAGGGATCTCTGCAGTCGAGCTATTTTTCTTGATTCTCCACTGCCACATGTGGGAGTGGGACTAGCTTGTTTCTCATCTCCACCCCTCCTACCAGTCTTTAAGTGACCTCTTCTGTTTCCATAGGTGTAGGACTTTTGTTCAGCTAGACTTTAGGTGACTCCAATGATGGCTATTCTGTAGTTTAGTTGTAATTTTAACATGATTGTACAGGAGGCAAGCACAGTGTTTACCTACTCTGCCATCTTGACTCGAACTCTGTTCCTTTTCTTTTAATTAGGAGTGAAAAAGCAAGTAAAATGATAGAAGTTTGGGGGAAAAATGTAAAGAAAAGTAGAAAAAAAAATAAAAAACGTGGTCTGCTAAGGCACTTGAACATTCTCTTATTCCAGTCATTCAGAAACAACACCATGCTTTCATCTCATCTACAGTTGTTTTGAAACCAGGGCAGAGTGACCAGGCTGTTCCATAGGTAGCATATATCTTATATCATTTATATCATAGCTGACTTGTTTTTTAAAAAGCTCCTATTTCTCTTCCTTTGAAGAAAAGATTTATTTTTAACAAGTAGAAATCTCTTCATATTCAGGGGAATATTATCTAACTTGGTATAGCAGATCTTTTGTTTGCTGATGGGAAATGAAACATCTGTTGCAGAATTTTATAAGGGCTCCATATAATATTTTCAAGAATCCCTCTAGGTGCACTCTAACAAGTTGCATTGGATTCATTTATTTATATGATTTTTTTTAGGTAGCTGAATGTGATGTTGATATTTGAGAAGGAAACAGCATTGTTACAATGACTAAGATACAGAAATGATGCATTCAGGGGTCTGGAGCACTGACAGCCTGTGAGGGTTGCACAATCAGTAAGAACATTAATTGACCTGAGAGAAGAGGGGAAGAACAGCTTGTAGACTCTAATCAGTCCAGTTTCTACAGCATTCTTAGCTCAGACCTTAAGGGCATAGGCTGTCAGATTGCCTGGATTTAGAATATCTGTGCCAATTACTGGTTGTGGGACCATGGGTAAATATTACCTTTTTACTTTCTCACATAGAAAATGGGGGTAGTAACAGTATCTACCTCGTGGCCTGTTGTGTAGAATTACATAGAATATATGAGATAATACATACAAAGCATTTCTAATTGTGCCAGGCACATAGAAAGCACTCTGTTAGTTCTGATTATTATTTTTACTACTGAATGAGATGTACCACTTATAGGTGTGCCTTACTCTGTGATTGTGTCTATAAAGGCATTGTAATGTTCTAGGAAAAGCATTCTGAAAATTTTCTTGAATTATACATTTAGTATCCATTATTTATTTAAGACAAAATTAAATGTAAATTTGTTTGCATGCCAGTGGTGGGATAGAGCAGGACTTCTTCATCAACTTTACTCTCAGTCTCCAACATTATAAACTTGAAGGATGAGTCTTTCTCTTTTCTTTATCTGCTAAACATGCTTAATCCTACCCTTTAAAAGGAAAGAACACACAAACAAAAACAAAAAAGCAAACTTAATATTTGCAGGTACGTCTACTTATATAACTTCAAATTTTGGTACATCCTTGAACATTTCTTTCTTTGATTTTTCCGTATGTATGTACGTATGTATGTATGTATGTATGTATGTATGTATTGTTCATTTTTTAATTAAACTTATTGGGATGTCATTGATTAATAAAATTATATAGATTTCAAGTGTATAATTCAATAATATGTCATATATAGTGCATTGTGTGCTCGCTTTTTCAAAATAAATTTATACTCACTGCTTTCAATTTATATGATAAAATAAAATCTTAGGTAATAAAGTAACATCTTAATTCTTCATTGGGTTTACACTTTTTTTTTTTTAAATATACAATACAATGTCTTAATCTGTTACTTTCCTTTGTTTTCTCAGGAGAGAGGTCAGGATCCTTCACTATGTGTATACTACTCATGAAAATCGATTCTAATTCTCTGGTGGTAATAACGATTTAGCCATGAAGAATTAATGTGTGGTATTGTCTTTACTGTACATTTATGTACTACTGCAAAGCTTACATCTACTCTCTTAATTATTAAATCCATTCATTTCTTCTGAATTATCATTCTCAAATTTACTCCATAATTTTACATGTGTCAACATCTAGAGTTGAAAATTCTATGCACTTAACTTTTAAGGCACTAGTATTGTACATTTTCCTCTCTTTTTTCTGACTTTTTTTTTACCAATTGTTTTTATGTTTTTTCTTTCTGTCTATCATAAACTGTTCTTCCAAACTTCTTTCCGGTTACATTATCCAATTCCATGGCCTCAATAATTATCTATCTGAAGACTTTAGTCTCATTTTCTGACTCTGGGCTCATTCTTCTTCCTAAACTTCAGACCACCATATCGCTCCTTGTTGTCTATCCCAGTGGATATCTTTAGCTACTCAGAAGGTTATCATCTCCATCCATGCACCTCAAGAGAGAAAAAACTTCTTGTAAGTATTGTCCTTTGGACTGATTTCAGTGGATTATAGGTTCTCTTAGTGCTAGGTCTATTCAATAGGTCCATGTTCAAGTTCTACACTGTATATCACCAAATGCCTTGTTAGGTGTGTGCACACAATAAATTGAGCTTAATTTAGTTATACTGCTTCTGTTCATAGGTAAGAAGAAACTGGCTGCAAATATTTTCTAAAGTATCCCAGCAAATTTTATACAATAAAGTAAATTAAAGATAAACTTGAAATTTAACTAGAAAACCAATAATAGCTAATGTCAAACATGGTAAATATTATATATATATATA
>NW_006442484.1:18325074-18363970 GCF_000325575.1 Pteropus alecto
AGGTCGTAATGATATATCATTAGTCCCTGTTAAATGAGCATTCAATTTATATGATTTGGTTATAGCTTACCTCTAGATAAATAGATCTATTTAACTATATGTTTCCTTTAGTTATATAGCTACAGTCAGAGATTTCTCTATATGGGCAGAGAATTCTGCTGATTTTTAGTGATAATAGGTCATGTCTGAAAGCACTAACTTTGGAATAATCTAGGTTCTCAGTTTTCCAGTTTTCTTAACCACTCTAGCTCACATCTGACATATGCCACAATGTAAACATCATAGAATGACAAGAAATAATAAGATAATATATCTAAGAAATTTACCAGAATTCTTAGCATTTAAACACTCAGAATGTAGTAGTCACTATAAGATAAAAATAATTGTTTATAAAATTTTCAAAATATAGTTTTGAATATATATTTAGCATAGCAATCACTACCTACTTGCTAATATTTTTAGACTAAAATTTTCTGGGTAGCTTTCAGTTGAGTAATATATCAATCACTATTGATCAATCATTATGCTTTCTCAAAAGTGTATACATTTTTTAAAATATTAAAAAGGTCCATTTGTTGGCATTTTCAGTAACTTGATAAAATGCTGGTGTCTATCTTTAAAAATTAAGTTTATTTAATAAACAGTTTTAAGTTGATTATAAAAATGCTACTCATCGGTATTATCTAATCAATATTATGTAACTTTAAGTGAGCAAAATAACTTCTCTGCTTAATATTGGACAAATAAATCATTACCCTTTCTATATACACACAATGCTTTGAAATTTGTGGTTTATTGCTATAAAGGAATGGCAGCAAAAGTAATTACATGTGAACTTCCCATGAGACAGTGACTATGCTTATTGTTTCTGAGATATAGATACATGTGAGTGAACATCATTAGTCGGTTCTCTTTTTAAACAATTTATTTGAATTCATACTCATTTGCCTATGTGAACCATGCTGCTTATCCTGTTTAATTTGGTACTGATTGACTCAGTCTGGTGCTCATAAATTTTTGTCCCTGTTTATAATGTTTTATGTCTAACTATCCTTCTGTGTATATAGTCATTGTTTAGTTCAAATAGTTTGATAAACACATGAGTTCAAATATTAGACACATTTAATTGACATTTAAACTGCAGAGCATATTTATAAATGATTACATTCAATGTTCTATGAAAATACTATCTAAAACTTATATATTCTTTACTCACAACATCTTTACTATTTGGACAAAAGCCACATTCTTATTCCTTTATACAAATAAAAATAATAAGCTGAGAGACAAATCACCATAGCATTATTCAGTTAGTTATTAGATTGCAATCAGAAAGCCTATATCCTGACCTCTTACCCCCAAGACTACTCTCCTTTGTAAAATCTGTGTTCTGGCTTAGCTTCAAGTAATAAAAGTTTTGAATACTTTAAAAAATTGCTAGTCTTTTGATAAAGAGATTTGACATTCTAATTTTCCCCTTAATATAATGTTTTCCTGGACTGAAAGTAAGTGTCCATTTATACATAATTTTAGCTAGCTGACTACAGCTGTCGAGTTGTCTTAAGTATCATTAAGATTACAGAAAACTATTCAGCAAAGCCTGAAAAAAATAAAGGAAGAATTGCGGGCTTTATCTAACTTTCTCTCAGGTAATACTTGATATATTCTGACATGTTTCAAATTATAGGTCACAATCTATTTATACTTCTAGAAAGTTCATTTTCAGCCAGCATTGTGAAAATGAGACGAAAACATTTTTATCTTTTCTGCGAATACAAGTAAGCCAACTCAAGCCTTTTGACATTAGCCTAGAGAGCCATAAGACTAAATAGTTTAGTATTTCCCTTACCATATAGTCCAAGCAAACAAATAACTGTCATTCATGAAGCCAGACCCAGAATTAGAGAGAATCTTACTTTCATTCTCTCATAAGTTTGTTGTGGAGATTCGAAGAGCGAGAACCGTGCTGAGAATTTAATTACCATGATCCTGACAATAATAATAATTATTATCATTTTAATTTCTAATAATAATAGTAATAATAATTCTTATTTTAATTTCTGTTTATAATAATAATACATGTTGATTGGGGAACATTTTGAAAATGCAGAAATATAAGGAAGGATCTCTTTCCTTATATGGATACTTTACATATACTTTTTTTCATATTAGGCTCATGTTATACAAGCAGTTTTATTTCTTGTCCTGTTTAACTTTAAAATACAATGTGGACAGTTTTCTTTGGCATTATATGTTCTATAAATGTTCTTTTGTTAGAGCAATAGTTATGTATAACCATTTGAATGCAAATTTTTATCTCCAATTTATATTATAAATAGATATAAATGTTTAATATCTACCTAGTTAAACCTTTGAACATTTTCACATCTAAATATTTTGCTTTTTATTATTATGCAATTCTTGGGCTATGTATCTAAAAGTGACATTATTTAGTTATAGTACATTGGAAGTTTTTGAAACTCTTGCTATTTCAAACTTGCTTGCAGCAAGGTTTGTACCATGAACCTTTTCTCTTGGTAGTTATTTAAGAATACTGGTTTTATCTATGTCTGACTGGGTTCCTCTTCCACTTCCTCTTTCCGAAACTCCTTCTCCCTCTTTTCTTTTTTCTCTTCATTTGTATATGTCTGTGTACATGTGTGTGCAAGACTAGTCTTCTGCCATTTGCTTATTATGCTTTCTGCTTTTCCTATATATTCCTTTGTCACATAGTTGTTAATTGTATGCATTATTTATTTTTTCAGTTTTATATTTTCAACTGGATATGCTCTCGGATTTTTAAAAAGCAAATAGGACTAAATTCGCAGCTTTTAGCACTTTATAAACATAATATCTATGTTAAGGGAGCTAGGACGTCAAGCTTAAGTTAAAAACAGCCCTCATTTAAATAAAAAGTAAAAGAAAAGCAAAGATGAGGACTTTAAACATGTGCTCACTTTTATCAAGATATTAATTAAGTGATTGTGTACTTTACATCCTAGGTATATATGTGACTTGAGAGGCATTTAGTATACAGTTTTTACCATCAGTTCCATGATGTTGCAAGAGTGTCCAAAAGTTCCTAGCTTAACTTGCCTTTGAGCAAATGTTTTTGGAGCGTTATATTTGATGGCAGTCATATATGCTATTATCTATTTGGGTCAGTATCCTGGACAGAAAGATCTCGAATGGATGAGAAAGAAAATTCTCTCCATCTACTCATCTGTTATTATAAGAGCCCTTATCATTGCAGTTAAAAGATTTCGATTTTGATTTTTTCTATCCTCAACAGGGGCCTTTTTCTTCCCGCTTCATTTCTGGGAACAAAAGCTTTCATAGAAAGTCCAAAGACATGGTCACAAGAGAGAGCTTCTGCTTTCTTGTAGTCATTGAAAGAATTTAACACAGATATACTGACTACTTCAAAAAATTGCACCATCCCTCTTCACCCAGCCAGTTCTACTTTTATAGACATATTGTCAAACTCCCCAAATTAAAATTTGCCCTCCCTTTTGCATAACTGCAACTTTATGAGTGGAAATATTTGGTTATATTGTCTCAAATGTACAAACCCTCTTCTCCATTCCTCTCAATCAATTGTGTTGAAAACTCTGAATCATTTTGACAAAAATATTAAATGTCTTAATAACAAAGCTATAAGAGTAAGAAAAATTTCAAATAGTATGAACATACCTTAAAGAATAAATATTTATAAAAGTGAAGAGTAAGTGTATAGTTAATTATACAAATATTCTTAATGATATCCGTAAAGAAAAACATTATTCTCTATTTTTTGTAATAGAATGACTGAATAATTCAATGCTTTGCTTTCATTTCCAATATTTTGCCTAAGGCAAACTTTATCTTAAATTTATCCTTCTATGAGCAGGTCATAGAAATGAACTATATGAACCCTTGCTGACATAATCAATATGAAACTATTTCATTTGGTAATACTTTTGTATATGAATACAGCTCATATACATATTTTATTTTTAGTTTCATTACAAAAAAATTAAAGAATGAGCAAAAACTCATTTCTACATGCAAAATTTTAATTATGCCTCTCAGATGTGTGCTTTTAATTAACTGGTGACATTTCTTTTTTCAATTATTATAGGTCTACACAACTGTCATAAATTTATAAATTTTAATTAGGGCTGCCCCAAACCTTAGTTATATAGTGTCCACATAGGAATTTGCCAAAGGCTTAACTGTAAGTAAACTAACAATGAATAAATATATGAATTGCCTAATGGGATTTGTTTAACAAATTAACATTTATCTGGAGATAATGAGGTTCTACAATCTATACTACCAGACAATGTTTTATAAAACTACATTTTTAAAAGTGAAAAATATTTTGTAAATGACTTAATTGGATATTATATTATTACTTATTATTAAATGCTTTAAGACAGTAAAACTACATGAACACAGCTCAGGTAAATTCATATGAAGGCTTAATTATATTACTAATTTGAAATATAATTTTTTCTGAACATAATTTCTATGTAAATCAATATCTAGTAATCTAGGTGTATAGATAAAGTTGATATGTTATATATTTTAAGAATGCAGCATGGTTTGGACAAATGATTTGAACAAAATGTTAAAAGTATCCATATATAGTTCAGTATCCATTAATAGTACAGCAAATTCAGTGTTTCATAGAGATTTATCCCTGTTGTTCCCTTACAGGTTGAATAGATAGCCATAGTTTTGAGAGACAAACTTTAGCTGGCTTAAATACTTCTGAAGATAAATATAAGAAAGTCATCTGATTATAATCCATTTTTTTAATTATTATAATGAGGAAATTAACAATTAAATAATACAATCACTAAAAACTTACTTGCATAAAAAAAAGCTTTCCTAAAAGAAATGATATCTGTGCTACTTAAATAAAATTATGTGTCATATTCTTTTACAGACCATTCATTGTATTCTCATTTGCACATTCAATGAAAATCTCAGTGCTATAATTTTTCCTACAGCAATAGGATAGATTGTATTGTATAGACTGGCTTCCCTTAGATAGAATGAAAATATGCAGTAAGTCTCCTAGTGCCTTTTTTATTTTAATAAACCCACTGAATATTCTTTTCAGAATTCAATTAAGTAGTTAGAAGACCAAAATTATCAATTAATCACATATCAAAAATATTTATAGACGTAAAACTATCAAACTTAAATAAATAGTAATATTTTTACTATTAGAATGCAAATCAGAGGAACAGCTTGGTTCCTCTGAACTCCATTGGAAATGCTTCTTAATGTGATTTTTGGTTAGCATTATGCTATACTTCAAAGAATAGCATAAGCAATCAAAGCAGGGAGAACTCCCAAGAAGACAGAAATTAACCATGAAGGGAAAGTAAAGATCATATGGATTGATTTTTCATTTTACTAACTAAATCTGCATTTATGTAGTAAAACTAAATATGCATAGATTGCAGTTGAATAGTTACATAATGGACTTTGCACCTAATATTGGAATTTGCAAATTATATTTTTATTATTCATTGGGGTTATTTTTTCCCCATGGGAACATATTTAAATTTAATAGAAGTCAGTAGGAAATATGTTTCAATGTTCACTTATGTGCTGTAGAACAGGGATCTCCAAACCTCTGGGTTGCGGACCAGTACTGGTCCTTGGCCTGTTAGGAACCAGGCTGCACAGCAGGAGGTGAGTTGGCTGCTGAGGGAGCAAAGCTGCATCTGTATTTGCAGCTGCTCCTCAGTGCTAGCATCACCATCTCAGCTCAGCCTCAGCTGATCAGGAATTTTCATGGGAGCATCCGTCCCTGGTGCCAAAAAGGTTGAGGACTGCTGCTGTAGAAAACACTTTGTGTAAACACAGCTATTGCATTAATTAATAAAAATTTCAAGTATATCCTAACATGTAGTAACCTCATATTTTCAATGTGTATTATATACAACATGTCAACAAACTAGTTATAATTTTAGATGGGAATTACAATGCTATCAAATGGACTGATATCATATATTTACACTTAAATAAAACAAATTTTCAATAACTAATTTTTGAAACTAATTTTCAAATTATTTTTAACATTAGGCAACTTGTTTAATTAAAAAGAAACAGATTTTTGAGTCAAACATGTAAGGCTTATAAAACTGATTGTACTTAGTCATTCTAAACCAGAGTCAGAATATCTATAAGCACTGAGCTCTGTCACATGGTACACACTCAACACATGATTAGGATCATTATTGTTAAATTTTATGACATGAACTATGACATACTAAATTTAGAATAAATGTCATTTATTATGTTAAATTAACTATTAAATTTAATTTGTGTTCATGTATTCTTTTTTGACACCAAGAATTATATCTGCAATATTACATTCTCTATATTTTTTACATATAAAGAAAATTACAAATGATTTGAAAATACAATGACACTCAAATATTTACCCAGGGCTGATGGTATGCAACTTCCTCCATTTTGACAGTAGTTGCTACAGTGGTTGACTTGACATCTTTCTCCTGAATAACTAGGCCAACAGTGACACCTCAAATCACCCTTCTCATTTAAAATGCATCTTCCTCCATTTTCACAAGTCAATTTGCATGAATCATCTGGTTATAAAAAGAATTGTATGAATCAGCATGCCATTTAGTGGATGGTAGAATTAGAATAATTTTAAAAAATTAAAATAAATACTAGGTTTACTTGTTTTTATAAAATTCCAAAAAATAAATACTCCTAATATAAAAGATAAAACACAACTATCAAACTATTGTTGAATGCTAAATACAAATATTGAATTCACTTTTATTCTTCTTTAAGCTTAAATATTATAAGCCATTTCTTGTATTTGTTAAAACAGTAAACAATTAAACCAACTGAAACTTTATAAAAAAATATTTTGCAACTTATAAGTATTTTTCAGAATGTGGACAATCATGGCCTATTTTTAAGAGCATTTGATATTAAGCTAAACTGAAATATATATAACATATATGCTTATATATATCTTTATATATAGTATATATTATATTATATACTATATATATAAAATATAGTGTGTGTATATACATATATACATATAATTTATAGTATAGGGAAACTTTTTTGCATGATTTATTTATTTAATTAAAAAAATAAGTTTATTGGGGTAACATTGGTTAATACAATTATATAATTTTCAAGTGTACATTACAATTTGACATCTGTATATTCTATTGTGCGTTTACTACCGAAAGTCCAGTTTCCTTCATAGGGAAACTTTTAAATAAAAATATACTTGTTGATATACAAATTTATTAACTATGTTATAAACATCCAAAAATAAATGCAAGTGGTAATCTCCAGTGAAGAGTTAAATATAAAGGTCAGATTCTTAAGAAAGATCCAGAGTGAAATTATGCTTGCTTAATTTAAAATTCACCAATATATTTATAACTCATTAAGCATGAAATATCCTAATTAAGGCTGTGAATGTGAACAGTGAAGATAAATATTTAAGGTATTATGATCAAAGGGTTATTATGAGAGGGCTTATTTCCTTTCGTGTGTAGATATTTGATGTAAACCACATAGATATTCAAAATCTCTATATGTTAACACATGTGTATTTCAATAATGTGCTTATTAGGTACCAGAAGTTTAAAAATATAACACTGTCTAATGAAATGAAAGTGCAGTCACTTTCTTTCAAAACCTAACTGTAATAGTTTTATAATGAAAAAGAAAACTGCTTTTGTCAATAACTAAATCACCCCCAGAAGCCAAGCTCCAGCAATTATAATCAACTATAAGAAAGAGCAGGTGAATACTTCCTCAGGAATAAGTAACATTAGAATTTTAAATTTCTTACATGAAGATTAAAAATGTTCAGTGTGCTCACCATTTAACAATAGCAGCTAGAGAAAGGCAAGTAATTATAAAAACCTGAAAAATGTGGCTATATAAAATGTTAATGTCAGGAAAAAATTAATTGGCATTTATCTACATCAATCAATAATTCTGAAATCCACTTATTTATATTCCTAACTAAAGTCATCCAAGCTGTCTGTTACCAAGGCTCATATGTGCAAAGGCTAATATGAATATTTTTAACACTCTTATTATTTAAAATATAACATTATTTTAAATTACAAAATTAACTTTGAGAAGGTTTCTGTAATCATGCCTTTCAAGCAGGGTTGAAATGGTAAAGGTGAAATCTCTACAAAAGTTTTACATACTGGATGAGTGTGTATCTAGACAAACATGCTTCTATATTTCAAACACAAAACTACACAACTTGTTTAATTTTCTTATCTACTTCACAACAGACCCATCTTAGAGTGCTTTTTGCAAGGCATTGTGCTAGGCACTAAACGTATCTTCTCTCTCATATTTCCAGTGACCCTGGACATGGGTACTGTGAGCAATATGGAGGCATTGGGATATATCGTATGTAGAGTGTGGAATGCCTAGGTTCACTTTAGGGCACCGTTATTATTAAGTAATGTTAGACATACAATTATGCCTTTCTAACTTCAGTGTTCTAATCTGTAAAAATAGGCGCAATGACAACATAGTATCATGGGGATTTTATGAGGATTAGATAAAATAATATACATATTATTTTAAGCCTTCAAAATATTTATTATTATTACCAGTAGCAGTAGTATTTATTGTTAATCAAATTTTACACAGTGGAAACTGAGACTGAGGGAGAACAGGGACAAACAATTCTGTTAAGTGATAAATCTTGGCCTAATACAGACCACTCCCTCAGTCCTACCCTAGGCCAAGTTCTTCCTTTGTATTTGCTAAATCTGGATTATTGGATAAATAATTTTCACTAATCAAAGAGGAAAATGGAAGGTTATATAGAAGAGACAGTGATGTCTAGTTATAAAGAAAAAACAAAACTTATTTGCAACTCGATCATTAAAAACAAACAATTATAACATCTGAGCCAATGTAGAAGTAGTGTATTTATGTGCAGAATCCCAATCTCTTCCAGAAGTTTCTCTCATCCAAAACATAGTATAAGAAGACATAATACATAAGAGGCACCTGTGAGAGAGCACTGGCTATGGGTGTGTGTGGAACTAGTGAAAGCGTGTCATGTCTTCTACAAGGAAGGATTTGTTGATATTTTTAAGAATCTGTTTCTGAGAGGTTAAATAGCCATACATAGTTTAGCTACATGACCATGTCAGAGTAGTGAGTGAAAAATGTACCTAATAATGTTTGAAAATGTTCATTTAATTCTTGCATTTTTCTATCACAAATGAGATTGCAGTTACCCTGGTTGGGAAGATAATTGGTGAAAAAAAAAAGGGGGGGGTACATTCTAGTGCCAATAACAGCATCCCTTTTTAATACCCATCCAAAATACCAGTCATGATTCACATTTAACTATCTATTAAGAATTTCCCAACCTTGCTACCCACAACAATGCTTCATACATCCTACATACTAACTGAAATAAATGATTCATTATTTTCTTTATGTGCCATGGTTTTATGCCTTTTCAAAGAATTTCTTTTGTCTCAATATTCTGCTCTCTCATACCCACTTAATCCAAATCCAATCTGTCTTTGCAGATCTTGTTTTAAGGTAATATTCTATAGTAAATTATAATCGATTCTCTAATTCGAGAAATCATCTGAATCCTCATAATGGTTTTAACTCATTCTCTTCTGGGGCTTATATTACTATCTACATATATATACAAATTTACTGACGTTTATGTAGTTTATCATTTCATCTTTGCAACCTCTTCTGCTTTGTATATATGATGTTTAAAAAATTTAACTATCTTAAAAGAGTTAGTTTTATATACTTAGTATCTTGGAAATGATAAAAGTCTTCAGATTGCTTATAACCCAGAACAGTGAAAGATGAGAAATGCTATGGCAGTAAAGATGCTGACTGAGGGCAAAGATACAGTGTGAATGTGGGGAATTCATTCTAATGAAGGGAAATATAATATGGATATATGGAATGTGTGTTTTTATCTGTGACAAAAATTTAGTGTTGAGGGTTTTTTTTTTTTTTTTCTTAATAGCAATTTTATTCTGTTATGGCTAATGTAAAATATGAGACAACTTATTGTCAGTCTATTTGGATAGCTTGTTTCTCTTTCCAATTGTACTATTTTTGTTTTTATTTTTTGCTGTTTAATACTTATCAGCACCTAAAATAATGTTTCAGTTGTTTTTGATGTATGTTCCAACCTGTAGAGTCTAAAATATAAACTCCATAAACAAAGAAATCCTGTTGGTTTTATTTCTAAACTAGTCCTTGGTTTCTAAATTAGTATTATACTTGGCCCATGAGCCCCCCAAATGTTTATTAGTAGTAATAGTAGTATTCATTGTTAATCCAATTTTATTCAGGAGAAACTAAGACAGTTTCTAAATTATTCCTCAGTTTCTAAATTAGTATTGGCACACAGGAGGTGTTCAATATAAACTTAAATCAAACAATGGTTTTGGGGCTTGAGTTTAAACGAACAGTAGAATGGCCTCCTCAGAAATATCATCTCCAGTGATATGAGAGCTATATAAATATCTTTTGATTCTGTGTGTGACTTCAAAGTTCTCAATCTACTCTTAAATGCATATTAAGTGCTCAACGCAGCTTTGTGACTAAATGTATAATGAATATTAATAGACAGTCATCATCAGAGAGAACAATTTATGCAGGCATTTAAGAAACAATGGTATTAAGGCAACTAAATAGATGATTGAGTAGCTAATTCTGCTCAGTGTCAATAATTGTGAAAATTTATTGTACAGATGAATTCATTATTTACAGAATAATGAAGTTTACCTACCTAACAGGCTGTCATCATTGCAGGTGCCGTTAATCAAATATTTTCCTTCTGGGCACACACAGGTGGCTCCAGAAGGATTCAACAAACAGAGGAATTCACATGCTAAATCCAAGCATGGATTGGGCACTGATTAAAACAAACAAAAGAAAACAAAGAAATGAATAACTACAAATACAATAGGTTTCAAAAACATAAAAGTCAATAAGGTGAAATGATGTATTAGCAATGCTGAAAAAAAAATCACATCAAATTTCTACTGGGAATATCTCATTTCGATGTTACCATTCTCCTTTATAGGTGAAGAGAAATTATTACCTAACATCATCATTAGTAGAAAATTTATCCTGATTTACATTCCCATAAGAGAGAAGAAATTATTCATATTTTGTCATTCTTCCTTGTGACTAATTGCTTTTGGCAAAAGAGTTGGTCTGAGATATCAAAGTGTAGATTTAAATTCCATATGTATTTTTCTGTTCAAAACACAAACAAAATACATATTTCCCCCCCCCCCCTTAAAAGCCATGTTTAGCATGGTTAGCATGGTTTCCTTTCCATTAGGTAGAAGATTGTGTGCATTGGTAAATGTGTGCCACATTTTTTTGGTCCAAATTTCTATCCAATCAGCATCCTTTGCAGTCATAGCTGCTCCATAGATCTTAAAGAATCTATGAGAATGAAACAGAAATGGCACCAAGGTAGTAAAATGACTTTAATGACTATAAAAGTGGCTTTTATTCTGTTAGAACCACTCCTCGAATGCCTATTATATTCAGGGTAGAGTTTTATTTATTTATTTTTTTATGAAGGTGACAATATTTGACTATTAATATGAATCAAGTAGACATAGAAGATGAGAGGGAGTGTCCTCATATTAATTTTGGAACCATATATGTCAGATGACTGGTAAAGGGCAGCAAAACTTTGGATAAAATTTCAAAAAGTTTTTAGGGTGCTATATGTTGTTTTAATCTGTTTCCAACACTGATTTGTATAAATATCAATTGTTATCTTTCCAAATCATTTGTACCAAGTGAGATTAAATCTCTTTCTATTTGTCATAAAGAATAATTATTATAAATAAATCTTAAACAGTTTCTTGAAGGATGAACTCATACATAAACACAGATCATGAGAATTTCAGCCACATTTTTTACTTTGTTCTTCAATATTTTTGACAGTCGTGTTTGAAATATATCTTTCAAGACATTGCATTACTTATTTATCAATTCCCTTCTAGAAGGAAAATAACAATAAAAATCATAAATAATTAGAGAAACTACAACTCTTGAGAAGAGTTCTCAGATATTTTTAAAGATGAAATATTGATGATATAATTGTTACTTACTCATCATTAAGAAAAGTTAGAATGGCTAATGATGAATTTCCTTACTTATCTATAGACTCAGAAGGTTTTATTAAGAATCTTAGAAAAACAGAATTTTTAATTAACAAAGTCAATTCTAATTCTAAGAAACACAGAAAATGCTGAAATTTTCATAGTTGTTTTAACAGAAATGGAAATTTTTGCATTATTTATATCTTGACTTTAGTAATTTAAAAAGTATGGTGATACCAAAATTAAAGTTACTTAAATTACTGGGGTTAAAACATTAAACTGTTAAGACAGATAAAAATACTTTCTTTTGAGAGTCATAAGGAAGAAAATTCATTAATATAAACAACTGTATAAAATAGTTTACTTACAGTCTAGTTGTTTATAGCGATGAGATATCAAAACACCTTTTGATTTATCAACGTCTAAAGCTAGGTACTCTACTGAACGTTGGCCAAATTTTTGAACTCGGAATACACCTGTTTTAGGTCCTGCTCCATATATATAATCTTCAAAGACATCAATTCTATGTGGATGTAACAAGCCTAGAATTTTTAAAAAGGTGGAGTTATAAAAGTTTCAATGTAAATACTCAGACTTAAGGAAACTAAGTTTAGCCAAGATCATATAGAAAATATTTTGAAAAAATTCTTTAAAAAAACTCACAATTAGAATACTTTTAACATTATCTGTAAAGTTATTAGAATTAATTTATTTGATGTTGGAATATATGAGATACTAAACATGTCACTCAGAACATAAAAAACATTTTCATCATCACTTTAATCATCTTTATCACCACAAAGCATTTCTTGGGGGGCTTATTACATGCAGAATAATCTTCTCTACTGTACAATTTGCTGACAAAAGAAAAGCCTACAGGCCAACCTTAGTCACTGCACCACAAACAGTTCACAAAATTCTCAAATTGTTTTCTAGATCAAATTAATGATCAAATTAGGTTCTCTGAATGACAAATTTATCAAGTAATCGTTAGTTGATTTTAAAAAGTACAATTAAAAAAATGAAATTATTATTGTGTTTTAAAAATGGAGTAAAAAAAACTGGCAAATGGTAATCAAACATATGTCTAGTTTGGCTAAACATAATAGAGACCATCATTTTTCACATTTTAAGAAATAACTATTATTTTAAGAAATTTTACAAAAATAATAATCTAACTTTTGATACTGAAATTTAAAGCAAGTAAAATGACATTATAATTTTAATTATTATCTAGAGGCTGTTAAACATAAAATGTCTTTTAAACATATATTTTTCTTCAGTGTTTCTTGAAATAGCAAAATGTACACTTAAGCTGAAACAGCTTAACTTTCTTGTAATCAATTACAAAAAATGTGGAATTTTTTCCATCCGAGGTCATCATTTATAAAACATATACTTTAGGCAAAGGCGTAATGAAAGTTTTGATTTAATTATTTTTTCAATGTCTCTATTGTAGTTAGAACAAAAAAAATAAGAAGCAAAACTATAGTCATTAAATATAATATGTAAATATAAAAAGTTTGAGTACATATTATGAACAAGTAGTGGTAAATAAGAGAAGGGGTTGTGGTAGAAAAAAGGAAAGAAAAACAGAAGGGAAATAAATTAAATTCAGCAAAAAGAAGGAAGATTTCCAGGCAAGAAACATGGAAGGTGCAGAAGGAAGCCAGAAAGTGAGAGAGTGAACAATAGGAAGTAGACACAGAGGTATAAAAAAGGTCCACAAAAGAAGAGCACGGGTAGATTCTGCAGTCACTGGTAGTAGAGGTAAATCGTCATCTTTATATACTACTTTCACTTATCAATGACCCATAATAATAATTAATATTATATCATGTTTTACTATATACAGTAACTCATTTTCTGTTGTTATCTCTGCAATTTGAAATAAAAACTAGTCTTCACAGAAGCTAATTTTGACTACTCGAAGTGCTCCGCTCAGAATGCAATATCCAAGAAGACAACAGACAGAATATTTTCTCAATCTGGGCAGTGATGGACCATGTTTGTCCTAGAGTCAAGAAGTTCTTCTGGCCTGGCCTCTTCATTATTCTAGTAGGAATAAAAATTGCAATCTACAGTAAGAGCTACAAGTTAAAGGAGAAAGAATTTGAGGAAATCCAGAGTATAAAGCTTTCATATTTATATTTACGTACCACTATTTAATACTCCCAATAATAATTAAAAGCAACAATAAAAGCACTTCACAGACCTTGTCTGCTGCTGACAGAGATTACTGAATCAGAGCCATCATACAGAACACTACCAATAAGGGAGAGCTCAAGGTCAGCCCAGTATATCCGTTCACTAAAATGATCCACAGCCAGACCTGCAAAATCAACACACACAAACAAATAACAGAAATAAATTAGATATTATTTAAAATTATGTTTTTGGTTCTTAATGTATAATTATGATAGATGTTTTTCTTTAAGCACCACAGAAATTACATAGTCTACATCATTGTACAGTACAAATTAGAAAAAAATGAAATAATTAAATCTTTATCTGAAATACATGTGTATAGATTACATAGAATTTCTTTAATAAGGTGTAGCAAATATCTTACTTCACATAGAAATAGCTACCCTAAATATCCTTCCTTTCCACACTTACTGATTTCTTAATTATGACTATTTTCTAAAAGACTTTTGCATGATATTTTCATTTTTATCTTTATAGTAAACACATAATTAATCATTTCAACAACTTATCCAACCTTTATTTAAAATAATTCACTATAATTAGATAATTTTGAATCTTCATTTCTTTGTAAATACAAGAATCATGAACTTAATCATAAGATATTTTCATCTATTTGGAGTTGGCCTACAGTATTGTGAGATACTTGTGAGGGCCAAAGTTAAAATTGATTAAAGAGTGATGCTACTTGTAGAGACAAATGAATAATAAATTCATTAAGGTACTAGTATTTAAATTTTTCTCCCTATATTTTTACTTTAATCATTAATTTGCTCTGCAATTGCTTATCTTCATTTTTATCATCAGTATCTGCTAGTGAATAATAATGAATTATAATAATATGTGGTAAAAATGTTTTTTATTTATTCAATTTTTAATTTGGGGGGTTTATAAAGTGATTGGAGTCCAGCCAGTATATTTTTGCAAAAATATTATCAACACATAGAATATCGTAAGGAAGGTTCCTTCAGTATAAAAAAGTAAGATCTATGACATATGGATTCTATAGTAAATCTTCACTGCTATAGATATTTAACTTTTGTCACATGGCTAGTCTTTAGATATGATGTAGTGTACACTTTGGCAGTACAATGCAAGTAAAATACTTTTGGCATCTGAATGTTAAGGAGCTCTTCCAATCAGACATTCAATAAACAATGGAGGTACATGTAAATGGCAAGACAACTAAATAAAAGATAGTTTTCAGTTTGTACTAATTATATTCCTATATAGATGGATCAAGATTTAAAAATTAGAATTAAAAAAAAAATCATAGAGAACATCGTTTGGGAATAATTCTTTAATTAAGTAGGGAGATCTAGCCCAAATGTAATCAAACTAAATATAAATATTGTTTCTAAAGTATGAAATAAGTATGTAGTATGCCCAATCAGCCTCTGAGAAATTACTTCACAATTAAAACAAGTGGCCCATGTTCTACTATTTCTGCTTGCTGATTAATTTGCTATTTGGAGTCATGTTGGGAGTTATATTTTTGCTTCTTCACATGTAATTATGAGTAACATGAACCATTTCATGGTTCAGTTTCCTGCTGCCACCATTTTACTTCAAAACAGTTGTCTAAAAAGGGTTAAAAACATTTTTCTTTCTTTTCTACCTATGTAATACAATAAAGAAGATTAAAAAAAAAAGAGCTGTGCCAAATAACTGATCTTTAGATTTAAAAATATTGTTTTCTAATTACAGAAAAGAAGAAAACAATCGTGTGTAATCCAACTTAATTACCAATATGATTTCTTCAGATTCAGCAACAGTGAAAAGTTCTCAAAAATGTCATGCACTGCATTATTAATCTAGTCTGGTCTAAGACATACCCATCTTTACCAGCTCTGGTCACATACTATACTATTAAATAGAATTACATCTTGATAAAAATTATATAGCAATGCTCTTAGAAGAGTGGGATTTATATTCCAAAAATCCACAAATCAATGATTTTGATTTTTCTTAAGCCCTTTAATAAAAGATATAGTCTTTGAAATTAAAAAGCTAATAAAGGAATCAACTAACTTTTCTCATTATAGAGATGAGAGTCAAGTTTATATGAAAAAACAAGTCTATTTCTATTTTTAAAATATCATATCTTTTTTGTCTTAAATGAAGAACCAATAATAAGATGGAGGGAGGAATCAATTTCCAAGAAAGTCATTCTTATATGAACTGAAGATGATGAATATTTATAACTGAGTCAGTATAAGAACAGAAAGTTAAAAAAAATCCCACACTATTTCTAATAAAGCATAATGGAATCACAATTTGGAGGGCTTGTAAAAAATAAAGACACAGGCTCACTAAGATTTAGGAATGCATGATAATGATCTTAATTATGTAGCAATTTTCTTAACATGTCCCATGATACCAATATTACTTTTACATTTTAGGGATTTTTGAATTTCACTTTTGTTGAATTCTGAAACTTTCCAAGATCCTCTCACTAGTTCTCCTATTTCTACTATGGTCAAAAAACAAACAAAACAAAACAAAACAAAATCTTATGAGAAATTGCCATAGTACCAATGTACTATTTAACAGACAAGATGTCAAAAGAGCAATAAATTAAAATTAATGTTTCAAAAATGGAGAAAAAATTACTTACATTCTGTATTAAAGGAAAGCCAAGATTTGTAAAGTAGTAATAATTACCAAGTGTGCGCTACCATATACTTGATTTAAAAAGTAATGAGGGGTCCAGAAAACTAAAGATATTTACTACTATATCAAATTTAATTTCAAAAATTGTTAAAGTATTTTCTTTTTGTGATAGGCTACCTACTTAGAATCTTAAACTCCAAACTATATTAAAGCCTTTTTCTGAATAATATATGACTGTTTCAGGGTCAGTGTGTACTTTTTTATTCTCTCAGAAATTACCACAATTTGGGAGAAGCTGCAGACAACATTAATAAGCTTCTGGAGATCAAATAATATGGTATTTAAATCTAACTCATGTAATCCTATATACCTTCCTACTAGAGGGAAAACTGGAAAGTGTTCTTATCTGACTTTGCCATTATTAACCCAATATTTATTCATAAGGCACCATATACTGCCAAGTACTGGGCATGGAGCATAGAATAAAACAGATTACATTCCCGCTCTAATGGAGCAAGCTAATCAGCCAACAAACAGACAATTGATTGAATCAGAAGATAGATTATGCTTCTTGTGTTTAAGGTAATATCTAATAAAAGAAAAAAAAAAGTGTGTCATTTGTTAAAAGAGGCCTTAAAACCATACCATGGCTTAGAGTGTTAAAAATTGTAGGTATTCATTTCTTTATTCATTCAACACATAATTATTTTAAGCACACTTATTACAGGTAAAATAAATGTTATTAATACATTTTACAGATAAGAAAATTGATCCTCTAAAGTTTATGAAGGTTGCTCAATTTTAACTCAAGCCTATATAAATGGAAGGCTTACGTTCTTTTATACTAATCCATAGTTCTTCTGTGTAAGGCACTATGCTATTCCCGATAGATTATACCATTTTCCTTTTAAAACCCTTTCTCAACTATGATGACAGTGAATTTTGTTTCTTGGCTTCTATTGCACAAACACCTTTGTAGTCTTCATTTTTTTTTTTTTTTTTTCTTTTTTTTTTTTTTTTTTTTACTTTTAAATATAAGAATCTCACAAAATTCTAACCTAAGAAGCCTCTTTGTTTTCCACTTCCTTGTCCATCTTAATAATTTCAATAATTTTAAATATCAGCTTCCTGTTACTAATTCTCCAAACTAAATTTCTACTTCTGCTTCGAGCTCCAGGACTAAAAATTTCAATTATCTGTGAGCTATCTCCATCTGATTGACTCGGCTTGGGTTGCAGCCACACCTGCAACATTTGCCTGTGGCTGAGTGACAGCATCACACAACCTGTACTCAAGTAGTACATTCTCAAAAATTCTACTCTAATGATTTAAAAATGTCACAATGAAAATTACTTGCCCCAATTCCTGACCTTCTTTACTGCTCTATTTTTACTCTTTTCTCCATAGAACTAAACATCTCATAATCCACTTTATCATTTACTTTTTAAATATTATATTTTTACCACCCCCATCTCAGTCTTCTGCTCTCCGCTAGAATGTAATCACTAGGAAAACAAGGAATTATAACTGTGTGTTCACTCCAATATTACTACTGCCTAGCATCATGCCTGACATATATTGGGCACACAATAAAAATTAGTTGAATGAGTGAACAAATGGCTTCTAAGAGTCTACTCCTGTCAGTGGGGCAAAAGTTCTCAGAGTAAAGTTACTGCGAAGAAAACTCATGTATATCCACTACAAATAGAGTAAAGAACCTCACATCAATTACCTTATTGACATGTCCCTGACCAGATGCTGTAACCTGCCTAACATGAGTCAATGGCACTTTCCATAGTCTTTAATACCCTGCATGGGCCGGCCCCTATGTTTCTCTAAGCCTTCTCACTCCACTTTCCAATTTCTTTACTACGCTCTTCAGCTTTCCTTCAATTCCATTTCCTACCTCAGAGCCTTCTGACCTGTTCTTTACTTTGCATTGCAATATCATTCTCCATCCCATCCCTTCACATTATTTAGCAATTATTCTTAACAATCAACTTTATTCAAAAAGCCTTTACTCTCCACTGTAATCAGAATGACACTTCTGCAGCACTCCACTCTTCTCTAGCAGAGCTATTTGCACAAGTGCGCGTATGTGTGTGTACATACACACACATGCACATACATTTCTGTTTTTGTTTTTACAGTCCCCGTTAGACTATAATGTCCATGAGTGTAGGGATTCATACTTCCGATGACAAATAATGCCTGGCATATAGTGAGCAACAATAGTTTTTGAATGAAAAAAAGGATAAATGAAGAAAGAAAACAAGAAGACACTTGTATGACCGACTTTAATTTATTCACTATTCCTCTTAGAGATATTTCCTATCTCTTTATTCTCACATGCGTTCCATAAATTTTTCGACTCTAACTTTGCTTTGCCTCTCTCATTCCTTCTCTCCTTTTTATCTCACTGTTATTATTATAATTATGCGATTCTCAGCTATCATTCAGAACATACAATAGACTGTTAACTGGTCCTTTAGTCTCTGTATCTATTCATTCCCTTGGCACAGTGCTTCTGCCACAACATGCTAGAAGACCTACATTATTCACATCACTCTTTGAATCAAAATTGTACAGTGGTTCATTATTGACTACAAAATCACATCTAAACATCTTGGCATTTAAAGTCCTCTAATCTCAGCTCATGTTATATTACCTACTCTGTTTTATTTTAAGTTATATTTTAAGTTATTTATTATTATCCTTTGATTTGTTACAGCAACATTTTAAGTTATTTATTATTACCCTTTGATTTGTTAATGAAAAAATCAAACTTTGAAGATATAAGTTCATTCCTGATATCTCACAGCTAATGTGATCCCCTGGGGTTAACAACAAACAAACAAACAAACAAACAAACAAGAATCCTTGTCTCAAGCTTCCTTCGAAGTTCCCTCCTGCAGGCAATTCTATAAACTGCTGCCAAGTCATTCTTTAAAATGAAAATGTTACACATATTATGCTCATGTAAAATGTTAATATCAGAGAATTTTTTAAATTTTGCAACTTTTCTATGTCTAAAATTAGTTAAAGATAAAAAGCTAAGAGAAAGAAGTTCAAAGTTCTTTAAATGATAAAAATAGACTTTGGGCAGCTATTACCACTCTCCTCTTTCCAATGTCTCCCCTTGAAGCTAGAATAAAATCTAGTGCTTATCAGTATGTCCCATGTCCTAGATGATCTGCATTGACCACCTTGCCACCTCATCTCTATAATTATCTTGTTTCTCATATGCTTGTAGGCATACAAAATTCTTGCTATTTTTGACATATACTAAGCTCATTTCTAACTCAGAACTTGCTGATCTCTCTGCTTGGAAAACTTTTTCCTCACATATTCATATGATTTGCTATCGCTTTTTTGTTTGTTTGTTATCTTTTTCGAATATCACCTTTTTAGATGTGTCTTCTCTGGTAATAATTACAGAAATAGTACTCCTCCATAACTGCCCATCACTTAGTATGTTTTTTTCTATACAGCACTTATAACTATTTGACACATAATATATATTCTCTTCTCTACAGAAAGCTAAGTGTCATGGAAGTTGGACTCTTTTCACAGGGTAGAACTTATTTTGTCAGTATATGGAAAAATTTCTGGCACCAGGTGGGTGTTCAATTAGTATTTGTTAAATCACTGAATAGAGACACACTAAATTCCAAACACAGTTCCTTCCCATAAAGAATAAAAACAGTCTCGTTAGAGAAAAATTCACAAGACACATTAAAAGTTAATAAGTGCCAAATATAAATTTTTAACTACAAAAGATATTACAAAGCATAATTGTTAAATAATATGTGCTTTAGAAAATGTGTTCTATCATTTCGATAGGGATGTAGTAGGTAGGAGTGAACGGCATAAAATCTGAGGCTCCCGGAGTCCGAAAATGTTTTATTGAGGAGGAAAAGAGGAAATGCTAAAATTAGAGCTTAAAAGATGGATAAGATACAGCTATGTATACAAAAGTTGGAAGAATATTCTAGATGGGAGCCTGGGATGAAAATGAAATGAGAAAAAGAATAGGAGACAGGAAAAAAGCCTGAACTTCTAACACTCCAAAGAATTTGGAATGATAGTTTAGATGGCACGGCTGGTAGGGAAATTAAAGCCAGATTGAAAAGAGCTGAGAATAAAAAGATGAGAAATCACTGAACCTGTATTTTACAAAAATTATTTGTTTCTCAGCTTTTTGTCCATTTAGTTTCTCATCCTCTAATAATATTACCATCTATCTCAAAATTATTAACATATATCTGTAAAAATACCCTAATACATTGCTATAAACTGTCAAAATTTCATGCATGTGAAATCCTAATAATGGCCTTAAAACTTAGGCAATTTTCAAATAATATGCCTATAATATTACTGGCAATATAATAAAGACCTGATTTTCAAGTTGGAAAAATACGACATGAAATGTTATTGACTTTCATAAAGTAATACTATAAATTATTTTATCTGCTTGTAAAAATGATTATATTGTCAATGAAACTAGAAAGAATTGTAACACTAATGTTTATAGCATACTGCTGCACATTTTAGACTCTGTCAGGAAAATACAGTACCTGTGGGTCTCCGTAAATTCTTTTGTACTAAAATCCTTCTCAGAGTACCATCCATGGCTGCTTCTTCTATGTGAGAGTGGTCCCCAACAACAGTCCAATACATCATCCTGAAGAGATATGCAAGTTGATTAGCCTGAAGATGGTGTTGTTATAACCCAGCTCTGCTCCAAAACACAGTCTCTTCAGACCATATATCAGAATCACCCCAGAGTCCACGAAAAAGGAAATTCCTGGACCAAATTCTAAACCTACAGAATGGGAACCTCTAATAGAGGTACCCAGGAATCAACATTTTAAACAATCTTACCTGTGCAATAAAATTTGAGAGTCACCGTTTAATAATAGGATGCACAACATTTTATTTCAAAAATTTTATTAACATTTTAGAAAGAAAAGTATTTCTAACACTTGAAAGTATCTTCTTGTTGGGACATAATACTAATTATATTATAGAATACTCATTTTATTTTATTATGGACACCACATCAATATATTCTTTCTTATTTTGATAAAGTAACTATTTTCTCAGGCAGAAATCATTCTCTATTTGGAAAACACCATACTGCATAATTCCCGTAAATAAATAACAGTTGCTTCTTTTAGCTCAGGATTCAATGATCCACTTTGTGGGTGACTAGGAGTTTTATTTAACATTTCCCTACGTCCTTTTTTGGTCATTGCTTATAAATGAAAAAGGTAAAAGAGTAAAGAGATAAAAAATTCAAGAAAAATAAATGGTTGTGTTAAATTGTTTAAATTTGATCATAGATATATCTACATAATAGCTAAAAGCACTAATACTCTATACTTAATATTTAATATTATGTCTAATGTTGCAAAATTTTAACATCAGAGTCACCACAGTGTTTATGTGTCCTATGTGTTTATCACAGCAGTTTTATTATTCTGCATGCATAGAACACACACACACACACACACACACACACACACACACACACACACACACACACTAAATGTATAATGTAGCAACCTTTCAGGGAAACATCTATTTGCCTCAACATTTGGTTTAACCCATTTCCCGTTTGCCCCAAGAATACTCACCTGCAGCACTTGAGGCTGCAGCATTTAACCCGAGATAAATCATGCATTACAATCCCAAACTTACATTCAAAGTTTGCCACAAAATTCTCGCTTTTATTATTATTTTCGCATCATTCTAGTATACTGATAATTTTTGGAAACAAATGATATCATTTTATTTATAGCATTCTGTTTTTAGTAGTGGTATTTCCATTTATAAAATATAGTAATTCTCGATCACTGAAAATATCAAATCCATCCGTAACATGTGTACACGTAATATTAATATCATTCTCGAACAGTTGCCAAAGATTCATTTGATGAATTCGATTTATGTATATATTTCTGTTACATTAGGATTAGAGACAAGTTCTGTTTAGAAATAACTCCAAGAACAGTATTTTTAGTTTATTTTCACATTGCAAACCAGTCAGATTTGCTTCAGCCTCAGGGTGTGTTTATGTAAAATTAAATTAACACTGGCAGTGAGCTGCACTTTTTTTTCTAAATGGGAAATGGGTTAAAAAGAACATGGACATGCTTTTGTATAGGAAAACGAGAGGGATTTTCAAAGTCTTCTGACACTATTGTGTGTTAGACACTCATTACAGAAACAAAACTTCAGAGCACAGGTGGAACAATCTCTAAATGGATATTCATATAAAAGAAAATAAATAACCAAATCATTAACCTACCCTCGTTTAGGGTTTACTGCAATAGCATAGGGTTCTCCAGCCATATTTGTTAAGAGTCTGGTGCAGTTGGGGCCATTCAGCTGCCCTACGTTGATAGAGTACCTCAGATTGGTCCAATGTGTGGTATAGTAACTGAACCAGTGCATTCTGGAATGATCAGTCCAATAGATGTTTCCTGCAACCCAATCGACTGCAATGTCCCTGGGCCTTTTAAATTCAGGACACTAAGACAAAACAAAACAAAACAAAACAACAAACCATAGTATTTTCAAAAGCAAATTGGTTGAGTTTTTTGTATCTATACATTGGTGTGTAGAAATCATATTAGCATGATCAGGTATTAATTGTTACATAGATTTAAAAAATACCTGACATCTATTCTTGATATTTATAGCTGTATAATTTCACAAATCTTAAGTGTACAACTCACTGGAGTTTTACCAATATCATTGGCTCTTTTTAAACAGCACTTTGATAGAATATTTCCAGAATTATATAAAGTTCACCTGTGACATCTCTGTTAGTTTTCCTCTGAGAATAATCATAAATCTGATATGAACAGCATAGATTAGTTTGAACAAGTACATGTAAATGGAATGATACTCTTTTATTCTTGACTTTTTTAACCCAACATCATATCTGTGAAATTCATCCATATTATTGTGCTTGCCAGTTATTAATACTTTTTACTAATGAGTAGTATTTTATTTTTAGAATATACCATAATTTGTTTACCATTTTACTAATGATGTCCATTTGGCTTGTTTATAGTTTTAGGCCATTATAACTAAAGTCATGAATATTCTTGTACATGTCTTTTGGTGAACACAAACACTCATTTCTGTTAAGTATTTAGCAAAAAATAGAATTGTTAAGTCTTAAGATATACATGTGTTCAGCTTGAATAGATACTGCTAGAATTTTTTTTCAAAGAGTTTGTACCAGTATATACTCTTTTCAGCAATTTAAGGAGGTTCCATTTGCTTTGCATCCTCATCATATATTATTTGATTAAATAGAAATGTTTAGAAGAATACTGCATTTAATCATCTTTGGAGGAAAGTTAGAATCTCTGTCATTTATATTAAACCTGCTAACTTTGATTTTCTACTTAATATTGTATTACTGAATTATTGTGAAACAAAGGTATGAGAGTTCATTGGAAATAGACAGCAAATAGAATAATGTATGCTCTATGCCCTTCAATTAACTTGATCACTTTGAGTAGGAAATAGTATAATAATTAATTTAACATGGTCAGGTTTATTGTGCATAACTAAAAGTAAGAAAAGATTCACAGGGGCATTATATTAAGAATGAAAACAATTATTTGAAGGTGATTATAACCAGACATGCAGTCAATATGTAAAAACATTGTTAAGACTGGCAATCGGTGAAAATATGGGTTTTTAACACATGATAACTTCTCATTTGGTTTACTAGTGGACGTGTTTTATTAAGAAGTGGACTTGGATTAAAAGAAGAAACTAAACATCTCAAAAGAACATGAGATTCCAAGAAACAGGAATTTCAAGTCACTATCTGCTGTGAGATTACTGGGATCTAGAGGAAAAAAAAAAATATGGTTTGAATTAATCACAGAAACCAAAAAATTTCTAATGACCTTTATTATCAATCTTTTCACTTATTGGTTTAAAAACTGAAATTATGAAATTTTACAACACTCCATTTCTGAATGCTAATAATAAATGTTATCTATCTACCCAATAATATTTCATGGTTAACTAAAGTTAAATTAAAAAGCATTCTGCAATACAATATGATCTAGAAATTCCATATAAATAATATTCATAGATAGACTATAAAGATTTCTCTCAATCAAACCACAGAATTATTTTTACATGGTCCAGTATCATTTAAATAACTCTACTTTTTTTTCCATTTTGGAGGCATTTAAAAATAAATATATCAACAAATGCATTGGCATGCCAGTGTAAGTCATAAATTTATAAACGTGAGAGACAACAGGGAAAAAAATAACCATTATAAGCTGTTTAGAGCCTGTTGGAGCATATTTATAATTTTCTAACACTAGTAGAGCAAACGTTTAGCATGCAAAAAAAAAAAGACAGTTCTTGTTTAGCATGAGCATAGAAAAATATCTATTTTCTCTTTATCAGATGTAAATATACACATGGTTTTCTATCATAATGATATCCTTGTTAAAATAGGTAGGACATATTTCATGAAAAATTCCACTTTTTTAAATTTAGGATTTTCATTTTATTTCACTCATGCTCAACAAAAGGCTGACTATCTTTTCCATTCTGTACAACTAAAGCTGGACTGCTGACAATTAAGAATTCAAATTCCTAATGTTCATAGAACAATCGGAAGTTTTAGCTAGTGATACTTATTCAGATAAGCAGGCTGATGAAGATTCTACTAATGATGAATTATAAAAGAATAAATGAATTTGAGGTCACATTACTAGAGTAAAGAATACTGCTTAGAGAAAGAAAAATGTTACTTTTCAGTGCTAAGCACAAGAGATACTAATAAGTTACAAAGTCATTTAAATCCATACATTTATTCTGTGGTTCTTTGAGCAAGGAATTTCTAAAGTCATTCCAGTATCAAGTAAAGTAGTTAGAATATGGAGTAAAGGAAGGTCACACCTAATAAATTCAACTCAAATCATAAATCACCATTGACAAGATGATTCTCATAGAGTAAAAGCAGCAGGGAAAAGATGTTACCCAGTGTTCATCTTCAATGACTCATAAAATACTAAATGCTTGATGATTTTCAACACTAAAGAGAGCAGAATTGAAGAAGAACATCAAGAAGACAGCAACAAATGGTCCTATTGTCAAGGAGCCTATGGCCAAATCAGGAAATCAACCTGTATAAAGAGGTTCATAGGAATGAAATAATCCCTCTTTATTGCTCACAGTTGGACAAAGATTTGAATAGCATAAGTGATATAAAAGGGATTCTTATATTAATATCGGCTGGAGAGTAGAAGGCAGAAATTCCTGATGGATCTTGACATAATGTATAGACAATCTACAGAGAAGTTCAGCATAAATCATGTAAATGCAGAAAGCGCAAAAACACAGCAAAAGTAAACTGAGGTTCTGTTAGTGAATGGAGTCTGACATGGAAAAAGAGAAACAGAAAATCTAAGTAATTTGCCTCCAAAGAGGCCAAAAACAATACAAGCATATCAAATTAAAAAGAGAGAGAGAGAGAAAGAGAGAGAGAGAGACACTCTCATTTGCCCCTTTGGCTATCTCACTAGACACATAGGACAATGAACTATAGTTACTAATGAAACATTTATGTTTAAGAGACTGCAGAGGTATGTGGTTACCCTGACAACAAAAGGCATTGCTCATATTGTTCAACAAAGTAGAAGACGTTTTGCCTGCTTTCTCCAGACAAATGATTTCTTTCTAATAAGCTCTCTGAATACACAAAGTTTTGAGTCCTGAAGCATTCTTTTTTCATAGAGATATATTAGTCAAATTAATGAAACACTTAAATCTTATGGAAAAATTGGCAGCTTGATTATAAAAAATTAGAGGTTAAAATTTAATCTGCTGATCTTTTACAGCTGTTGGACTGTAGAGTATCTGTCATAATTCTATCTTCAGTAAACTAAAGATATGTCACTGGAGACATTTTTTTTTTAAACCAAGGAAAGAGGAAAATCTGTAAAAGAGCAGTTCAGGCATTTGAGCCATGGAAATATTATCTTCCTTTTCACAAAATTCCTACAGTTAGCAATAAAATTTCAGAAAATATAGTTAATATAAGGATAGACTGAGGTGGTCACATATTTTATTTGTAAAATAAATAAAATTTATTTCATTTTAGAAAATTTAGTTCATTTTACTAAAGTTAATTATCTCCTAACGCAATGATATTAAAACGAAGATATAAAGCCGCTCTAAAAAATGTGTGTGTGTGTGTGTGTGTGTGTGTGTGTGTGTGTGTGGTATTTGTTAAACTAAATAAAAAGCTATTTACATTTTGGTCTACAAAATATAAATTATAGTAAATTCTCTTAAATCAGGAAATAAAAGTAAAATAATGACTACACAAATTCTGAACATTACTAAATTTTAAGATTTAATCATATTATAAAATATCTAGATATTTATTATTTCTACCAAGAAGTTCCTATAGCAATGGAGACATCAAAAAAATAATTTTAAAATGTTATATTTAGCTACAGAATGTGTATGAAGTCCAAAACCACTTCAGAAATGAAACAACTAGCTTCTATCTACAATTTTGAAGAGATTATTTCTATGTGGGCAACTTTAAAGCTATATTTACCTAATTTAGGACAATGCCAACTTGGAAAACACTCCTGCTAGGAGAAAAAAATAAAAGTATGTAATTCTCAAACAATTTCCAAAAAAATATCAAATTTGTCTTTGGGTTCAGAGTCAATATTTCTTATGTGACTTCATCATTTTTTAGCATGCTCAGTGTTCTTTAAACTCATTTCTAATGATTTATCACCCTTCTTTTATAAGAAGCAAAACTAGATTTCAAAACCTTTATTAACACTATCAGGTAAACAAAAAATATCATGGAGGACTACAAAGCATACTAAATTTGAAACCAGAAACAGAAACTGAGTTTAAGATGTAGTTCAAGTGTCTCTATAAATTATGTTGTGTATAAATAAAGACCTTTTCTTTCTAATTACTAAATTATAAAACATTTTAAAATATTATTCATTCTATGTAAGTCTGCATTTTATATAACCTTAAGGATATACCTAATGTTAATTATGAATTTCCATACATTAGTTAGTAAGTGAAAAATTTATTGGTATTTAAGAGCATGATTTTGATATCATCCTTCTATGTGAATGACCTAGAATTAAAGAATCAAGGGGCCCCTGACATTTAAGTTTAAACAAGCATAATAATTGAGATATAATGTGGAGTTATCTGAAAGCAGAGGTTGTGAAATGGGACGTTGATGACTAAATCTAGGTTAAAACATAAATAAATAAATAAATAAATAATAAATAAATAAATAGACAAACAAACAAATAAATAAATAAAACTTAAAGTAGATTCTAACTTTAACATTAAAAATGTATCACTTTCATTTTCAGTTAAGATAGCAGAGTATGTGAACACTGCGTTTGCCTCTTCTCATGACTACATCAAAACTACAACTAAACTGTAAAAAAACTATCATTGAGAATTGCCTGAAGTCTAGTTGAACAGAAGACCTACAACTAAAGACGTACAGAAGAAGCCAACTTGAGATTGGTAGGAAGGGCATAGACGCAGAAAGGGCTGTTTGCCATATCTGTGTGTGGTGGTTAAAAATCAGGGAGAATATCTCAGCTTAGGAAGTCCCTCCTGAGGAGTGAGGATTCCTAGCTGCATACCAGGCTCCCCAACCAGGGGTTCCAGTGTTGGGAAGAGAAGTCCTCACAACTTTTGGCTGTAAACAATCTACTAGATGCAGAGTTCAAAACACTGGTTATAAGGTTGTTTGATGAAAGGGGAAGATTAGATGAACTCAGTGAGAACTTTAATAAAGAGGTATAAAACATTAAAATAAAGATAGAAAACAAAAAATATCAGTCATAAATAAAGACTACAGTAACTGAAATAAAGAATACATTAGAAGGAATCAACAGTAGATTAGATGAAGCAGAGGATCAAATCAGTGATTTAGAAGATAAGTTAGCAGAAAAGACCCACTCAGAACAGCAACAAGAAAGAATAATCCAAAGAAATGAGGATAGTTTATGGGATCTCTAGTACAACATCAAGCATACCAATGTTCACATCATAGGGGTATCAGAAGGAGAAGAGAGAGCAAGGAATTGAGAACCTATTTGAAGAAATAATGATGGAAAACTTTCTTAATCTGATGAAGGAAATAGACATATAAGCCCAGGAAGTGTAGAGAGTCTCAAATAAGATGAACCCAAAGAGGCCCACACCAAGACACATCACAATTAAAATGCCAAAGGCTAAAGACAGAGGGAATTTTAAAAGCAGCAAGAGAAAAACAATTAGTTACCTATAAGGGAGATCTCTTTACTTTTCCAAAATAATCATAATAAATGATTATATTTGCTGACTGGTTTGAACGAACTCAGATGGTTTAAAAAGATGGTTGTTAAATAAGTATAAACAGTTTCAATTTAGAATTATGATGGTTTTGATAAATGGATAATAGTGAAGAAAAAATAAAAACATAATAAAAAAGAAAACATTAATTCTACCAATACCCAAATGTTCTGAATTAAGACTGAAGTTTTTGCTAAAACTTGTGTACATACACATATACTTAAGTGTGGGTATATATGCATACCTAAACACTCAAGTGTGTATGCATGTGTGTGTGTGTGTGTGTGTGTGTGTGTGTGTGTGTATGTGTGAGATGTACACAGACCTATTTATTGGATGTGAGGTTTTAGCTAGGACTTCAATTAAAAATTGAAACCTATTAAAGATAACATAATTGGATATTTTGTTAAAAGCTTTTCAGAAAAAAAAAACAGCCTAATTAACTTTTTGAAGATATGATTATTAATGAATAAAGTCATAAGCATGTTTATTATGAACATTCTCTTTTGCATAATAGAGAATATGCCAAAACAGTATCTCATATTCACTTATCAAAATCAGGTAGATCAGATGAACCATTTGTTTTGCTCAGGAATATTTAGTTCTTTAGTTCTTTAATTAGTAAAAATCTAATCTGTATTTTTAATCATTTGCATTTACAAGCATTGACCTACATTACAGTGCATTCCATCATGTATTTTGCTGTAAAACATTTCATACTAGAAATGATAAATTGCCAGAAAGTATGTACAATTATTGCATAATGCTATCATAATCTGTTCTGACTACTAAAATTTAAAATTGTAAATCTCAGTATGCTTTATATATAGATTAAATCAGTCATCTTTTAAGTTTTAAATTATTTAATTTTCTTAAAGAAAAAAAACGTCAATTTTGTATAGCTAAGGAAGTTATAAAATCATAAGCCTTTCTATCTATAAATAATATTGTCTGCATTGAAATTTAAATTTGTAATCATAATTAGTATTTTAACCATTTTCACAGATTATGGAAAAGTATTTCCTTCATTACTTTAAAAAAAAATCATCATATCAAAAATTACCTTTCTTTGGAATGGACTTCAGTGTACATGTAGTTGTCTGAGTAATCTTTTTCTGACTTCTGCTACAGTATATTTCCTTCTCTTTGCTGAGTTGGGACTATTTCACTATTTCAGTATTTGTGAATGTGCTTTTAAGACATTTGGCTATCACATGGCTAACTCCTTCCATTCGGTGCACTGATAATGGGATTCTAACTAAAGTATGCATAGTTTGATTTGTGTTTTTCGTTCTTTCACCTATTGATTTGGAGAAAGAAATCATTGTTCTGTATTCAGCTTAAGAAAAATTCTTGAGTTTCATTTACCAAGGGGTGGGGAATTCTCAGGTTGGTAACATTTAATATTCATGTCAAAACTTAGATGAAATAGATTGCATATTCATTAAACTAATAGATGACTAACTGATGACCATAAAAGAGCAAATGTGATATATGACAGTAATTCATAAGGGTAAAAAATCAATTCTTTATACACGAGATGGATTTCAGAAAAATAAACAAAATTTCCAAGTAATAACTAAATAGACATAAACTATATCACACATCTTTTGAAAATCACACATATTTACCTTCTGGGAGGGATTTTATAAATTGTTTATTCAATACGATAGCTATTTTTCAGATATGTAAGCCAAGACTTAGAGATCTAATAGGTCTCTCAAGTTAATGTCTAAATTTAGTAATATTATAGCTGCATGGCCATTGGTAAGTCATTCGATTGCTCTAGATTACTCTAGAATGCACATTGTTCATTAAGATAAGATGATAAGTTTGATTTTATTCCATAGTTATAATACTGAGATATCAGGATCACAAAAAGATCTAGGAAGCAAAGTTAAACAATTGCCCTCATCAGTGTAGCCATATATATTTTTAAGAAAATAATATATAGATTGAAATTTCTATGGAATGCTTAATGGCTTAGAACGTGGTGCTAAAACTGATAGCTCAGAGGTTCCAACCTTATAATTATGACATTTTGTTAGCTATAATGGCCTCCTAGAAAATGTATTCTACCGTTATCCACTTTTTTTCTTAGTGAATATTGTTAATCATGGGTAAGAGAGAAAAAACAAACATAAAGACTAGATAATAGAACACAAATAATCACCAGCATTAAAAAAATAAATGAAGTTTCATATCTTATTAGAATAAGGCTAAGGCTAATTCATATCTTTGTCATTGGTTACAAAAAATTCTATACCATATTAATAAAATTAAAGATTAAAATTTATAAATATATACTCATAAATAAATATAATATACAAATAAAATATATACCTTTATATTTTGTGTGTATAAAAATAAAAACTTAGTTACCAAACATTAAAAAAAATTTGGCCTCTGACCTACAATAAACTCTGTTCACTAGGGGACACTGACTGTATATTATCAAACTCCTCAAGGACAAAAAGAAAATAATTATCAAATCATTTTCACTGAAAATTTATATTAAAACAATTGTACATATAACTATTTTGTCAATTATAAAATTTAGACAAGAGTAAGTTATATATTATCACATTAGAAGTTATTCTAATGTGATAATATACATCACAGAGAATGTCTTGCTAAATATTAATGTCGAAACATTATGTCATCATCAGTATCATCATCATCATCATCATCATCCATCATCATCTTGTTAATAGTAAGCATCTAGATAGAACTTATTATGTGCCAAGAACTGTTAACTCTATTATAGATATAATATAAATTCTTCATTAAAGCTTTATGAAATAGAGGGTACAGACAAGCTAAGAAGTAAGTAAGTAACAGAAAGAAACAAGACTTAGACCAAGGCAGTGTAACTCCATGGTATATATTCTTTATCACTTAATTAACAGATCAAATGGTAACATAATAGCAATGTTTTTACAAAGCAAGCTTTTGTTTTAGAGATAAAGAAAACTAAAGCTAGCCAAGACTCTTAGTCTGCCTTTGGTCTGATAATGAAGAAAGAGATTATATGTGAATGATCAAGGGCCAAGTGATCTAATAAATTTCTTGGTTCTGTCCAAGAATGTTCTCAATAGAACTTAATCTATTATATAACATTGCGTATAGGGGAGGAGGAACTGAAAAAACAACTCTGAATATGTGAATTTTTACTCAGAGTTAATTTAATCTCACCTGAATTCGAAAGCTAATATTGTTTCTTTTAAAACCAGCTTCTTGCTATTTACCACTGATAAAAATGTATTCCAGATTTTAATCAAATGGTATTCATCTTTATGGTAGATCTCACTACAGAAAGGTAGTGAAGGCTTCCAGATATATACCTCTGATTCTTTTTAAATACAAAGTTTCAAATACATCCTACTGTGATAACACTTTACTTTTCGGTTGTATGGGAATGGCCAAGACACATAAAAATAAGTATTTATCTGTCATTTTTCTTCCAGGTTACTTCGAAATATAAAATACACAATAAATTGACATGCCCTAAAACAAACAAACAAAAAAACAATAGTCTACAATCACAAATCTAAACAAATGTTCTAGTTTATTTTTCTCAAAAGGAGTAATTTTAATAATCATGTCTATCATATACCAGCAAACAATATTGCTCTGTTTTAGATGGTCCCTGAGATATAGTTGTTAGCAGTCAGAAGAAATGGTATACCATGAAGTTGATCTCTTGCCCTATGAGAGAAGTGTATTTCTCATATTGTTAAAAATAAATCAACTTTCTCTATTTATTTTTGACAGTTTATTTTTTAACATAAAAACAAAATGATTGGTGTTAATATCAACTTATGATAATAAAACTCTCATGTTCATAATATATTGTTAAACACCATTAAATGTTCTAGAAATGTTTAGCGTCATTCATTACCATTCTTATATAACTAAGTCAAATGCATTAAAATAAAAGATAACAGCATGTAATTAAAATAAATTATATGCAGTTATGAGAATAAATGAATAGAGAAATTTTTGTTTTTATATAGGAAGAATATTGGAAGAAATCACTGACTATATTATTATGTCCTGTGATCAGATATTGTAATAGATTAAAATAAAACAAGAAGGTGGAATGGTATGAGCCTTCAAATAATCAATGTTATTTACTTACAATCAAGCCACTGTTTGCTTGCCTTTTTTCTCTGCCTTGGACCCTTTTGTAGAAAATGCCTCCTGGATTAAACTGAGTACTCCAAATAATCATATCTCTTTGATAATATACGTCCATCCCTGTTATTCTTGAATTATGTTCAATATGAGAAATTTGTTGATGATCGCCACTGTAGTTGAATGGATATATAAAACCCAGGATATCAGTGTCATTAGCAATGTAGAGAACTTGATCTTCAGAGCCTGGAGATTATTATAATAAAATACAAAAATAAAGTAAATTTCAACTAATATAAAAGCAATGATTATATTGTTAAATTATCTTGAATTCTTAACACAGTTTCTTGCTCAATAAAAATCAACCAACTTTATATTGAGTTTTAATCTTCATGGCATTTTTTACATATGATTAAACAATTTTTTAGTTATTAATGTAGGTTTTCCTAGAGAAAAACTTACCTTATGTCTAGAAAATCAGTATTTGTAGTAGAGGGATTTCAGTATTTGTGAAGAGGGATTTCTATTTAGTAAGTCACAGTACATTATGTTCTAATGCTTTCTCATTATTCAGATGCTATATTCTTTACCCACTAAGCTTCAAACATTTCTGAACATTTAGTTTATGCACCTAAGTGATCATTACTTTAGGCTAAGAAATGAAAATTAAGATATGAAGAATCTTCTTTTTCCGATATTCATGCATATCTTAAATGTCCTTTTTTTTTTTTTATACAAAGATGTCAGTATTTATTACATTCAAGTGCCATCGTTTCAATATTATCTAGAGTCTTGCTAAGTGGAACTCTCTGGCCTGAAGTTTTGACATCAAATAATACAACCATACTGGGCATACTGAAATAAAATCCTAAAGTAAATCTTGAAAGTATCAATTACGATATTAATACAACCAACCATAAGGAAAGATTGAAATGCATGTAGTATCGCTATATTTACAAAAATAGTAATACACGAGGTATAGTTTAGTTGCACAGGTTTAATAGTTCTCAGTGAATATTTACTCTGTAGCAGGCACTGTGTTAAGCCTTTCACAATTTATCTCCTCTTCTTACAGCAATCATGGAAAGTAGGTATTAGTATTCCCGTTTTAGAGATGTAGAACTGAGACTCAGAGAGTTAAATAACTTTCTCAGGCCACACACTCAGAAAAGTGTAATGTTGAAATTCAAATCCAAGTACATCTAACTTCATAGCGCATTCTTGATCCACTGATCATACTGCCTTCCTCTCATAATAACTATCTTATTAACATTTTTCAATCATACCCTATAGCTAACATTTAAATTACAATATTATTTAGTATAAACATGTGAACATTAAAATCCATATTTAAAAAATTCCAAAATCCATATCTGTCATTTAATTTTTAAAAAATGAGTAGAGGTGGTATGAATTTGAAAGCATGATTTTATTTTAAAACCTTTAAAATTCTTACTCAAAATTTTATTCTCTTTATAATGCTAACCTTTAACCTGTTATTTTTATCCCATGGTGTAATAATTTCTCAAATACACAGAATAAGCCATAAGGAAAAATATTTCATATTCTATCATATTAGCTTTTAAGCTTTTACCTCTTCCTGACAAAATGATTTTAACAGTAATCATGTATTTGACAGTCACGACTATAAACCATCCCAGATTAGATTTAATTAAGAATAATAACAAACCAACTGACCAAGTTAATTAGCATTAAAAACTAATTTTATATTACGAGGCATGAAGCTATGGCTAAAATACAAATTGAACCTTTTTTTTTCTTCCATAATATGTTTATAGCAAAATGATACTAGCATTTGAAATAATGGTTATGATTTACCTTTTGCTATGCAGGTGTTATTTTTTTCTTGAAAATTCTGGTCACATACACATTTATATGATCCTTCCATATTTATACACTGGTGGGAACATGTGCCGAAGACCAAACATTCATTAAGGTCTGAAAAGAAGAGCTCAAAATAGCATCATCATAACCCTCAATTAGTACTTCTATTCCTTCTACATTTCAAAAATGACAAATTTCTTTTTTCTTATTGCAACTTCTTATTTCTGTTTTCTTTTATTGCGGTTGCATTTGTCCTTTCAAATCTTTGTCTGGGACTTGTGAAATATTTTTATAATGGTTTCACTATAATAATTTATCAGTTGTTTGTACATTGCTTGTTAGTCCACTTAACATATTAAAATATCCATTTCAAATTTCCCTAGTATTAGCGTTCACTCAAATAAACAAGTCTTGAGGCTTCCTTTTAAGTCTGTTTCTGATTACCTAACTCTATACCTTTGCACATGTTGTATACTGTTCCTTCGTCCATAATGTCCTTGCTTACCTTTACACAAAGAATTTCTACTCATCTCTCAAAATCCACCTGATGTGAACTCTTCTTCAGTCTCTATAAATGTATGGTAGTGACCATTCATCCCATAGCTTCTACATTGCTGTTCTGCTATTTTTCTCTTCTAGCATAGTTCACACTATATTTCAGATAGGCGGTTATACATTCATACCTTCTACTTGACTGTCAGTCACTTGAGGGCATACATTATGATTTATTAATCTTTATTGCCAGAATTTTGCAAATACCTGGCAGAGAATTAAGATGTGGATAATCTCTAGTACATCTCTGGATTCATATACATGAAGTTATTATGTAACAAGAAGCACTATGTGAATTAAACAAAAAAATGGATGCCTATATATAAACATATATATAAATCATAAGTAATAAATAAATATATCACAGGTAATAATCTGGGTATTGGCACATGCCTCTAATTTTAATGGCTTGAGCAGGGCAGGTAGTTGTGGTGAATTAGCTATTTTCTCTTCTTTTACTTTCTATTATGGTAATTCCTCTGCCTCTTTCATCGCAGATAGTTTCCCGACTTATGTGATAATCTGAGATAAATTCTTCCCTTGAATTAGAGAGCTTAAAGATAAATAATTAATATTAATTATCTTTTGTTTAACACTCAACAGGATTCCAAAGGCTCATGGTAGAGATAAAGACTTTCTCAGTGACACTTGTAAATGGCAGTACCAAGGTTTACACTCAAGCTTTCCAATTCTGCTGTCTCTACTATGATACTTTGTCCATGGAGAACATAAGCACTCTCATGACAATTCATTTCTGGGGTTGAAATGTAGAGTAAAGATAAAGAAAAATGTATTTACTTATTTCAATGAGTACTATGTCAGAAATCAAGTAAAATACATAGTATCAGCATTTAACCACCAAAAAGTATTACAACAAATATTTTTTATTTGTTTGGAACCTATAATTTTAAACAAGAAATTATTTGTTATCAGTTTCCCTTTGACATGAAATCAAAATAAGCAACAATCTGCATAATTTGATAAAATCTCAGCTCCTTGAAAATTTTCCAAATAGGATATTGAAATTTAGTAAGTATATACAAGAAACAGAGCCTACAAGTCACAAAAATACATGAACAAGTTAATGTTTTTTGAAATTAAAATTTTGAAGAGATGTTTTCTGTGTACAGTGTGTGTGTGTAGTTTGTGTGTGTTTCCATGCAATTAATAGTTAGAGTCTAGGAAATAAGAAATATCCTAGTCTCCAGAAATAATTTGCTTTCTTATTAAAATGTAGAAAACAGGTCACCAGTTTTGTGTCCCATGTTAATGGAAAAATAAAATGTCATGAATAATATAAACAAGTATATAATTCAAAATATGCATAAATATAACATGGATACAATTCTCTTTTGGCTGAGTATAATTAATTCATTTTAATAATTTCATTTTGAGTCACATGATACAAAATCATTTTTTCTTTAAACCAAGAATAATATAAAGAAACAGTAGAAAAGAAAGCTGGTAGGTAAAAGCATTTTAGGACTTGAATTTATCCTGGATAAGCCAGACTTAGATGATTTAAGTTTGGCTCTAATCATGATAATATCAGTTTTAATGGAGTAACTTGCAGAAGGTACAGATAGGTCTGTATTTTGCATCTCTATAGTTAAAGCCCTGATTTAAACTGTATTTACATATAACTTACTATGAGATTTTGGCGATACCACATGCTCAATTTTCAAATGATCTCGAGTAAGTTGACAGAGATTTATTTAGATCCTATCTTTGAATTTTAAAAGACACATCTTGGTAATACAAAGCACTGTTTAAGACATGGTGTTAGGATAAAATCACAATTCTCTAAAAGTGAATAGCCTATTGCAGCATTGCAAATGCCACAACTCAAGAGAAATGGTCATATAAACAAGTTTTCATGAAGTGCCTCTAATTCTCCAGTGGTTCCTGAACCAGTAATTTTGTTATTTGCATTTCAAAACAGAATTGTAACAATACTACTGAAATTCCTAGAGATCTGAATCAGCTACAGACAAGGCTCTGTAGCTTCAGTGATGGTTAGCTCAGCCTCAAAACAAACAGGCTCTTTACCCCAGGGACTTTCATTCTCATAAGTAAACTAGTATCCCGTAGACACATAACATTTTTATGAAAATCAATCCCCCGTCAGCTCACAATTTAGCAGCTTTGGAAGTCTTTTATAACCTAAGATTTAAGAACAAGCTGTTGAGGAAATGTACTATACCTTCACACTGTCTGTTTTTCATGTTTCTCTGAAATCCAGGCTTACAGCGACAGAAAACAGATGTTTTAATTTGATTACAATATGCATCATCTCCACATGGATTCACATTATCTTCACAAGTAAATTCGGTTGGAGCTGGGATTTAAAATACATGATCAAAACTAATATAATTCTAATATCGGAAGTGGAAGTTGTTTTTTTTTTTTTAATTTAAAATTATATGTATTTTATAGTAGATGACTTTTATTAAATTTATGAAATTATGGTCTTCTCTCCATATAAGCTCCCTTTCTTATTCAGGTATAGGAGTAGATAAAAAACTGAACTCATTTACACTGAATATAATTTAGACCAAACTGCCAATAGCTGATATTTATAGCTGTTATCTAGCTACATTACATTCTAAGAGGAAATCAAGAATCAATGATTCAAATGACAAGATATCTTTACAATGTTAAGATGGTTAAGATGTGTGCGTACTGCATTCTTCTCTAAGAACAGAAACATCTCCTAGAAACTACCTAGGGATGTAGGAATTTATTGTTAACCTAGACTCAGTACTTAGGGTACAATCAAGGGTACTACCATGTTATTGAAGCAGGTGAACACAATCAACAGTTCTTAAACTTTTATAGCCTGGACAGACACATGAAGATTGAATATGTAGAATGTTCCAATGGTCATGGGCTGCAACACAGGTTAACGTGGACTCTAAGTTATATGTATTTCCCAGCATAATTGTTAGAATTTCATTACTTTATCTCCCATTCAGCAAAATATTTTAGCATGCAAATAA
>NW_006442484.1:18363994-18370520 GCF_000325575.1 Pteropus alecto
CTAGGGCTAACACTAAAATAGTTCTATTTTATCTAAACAAATAAAATTTTTGAGACATATGCAAACTTTAATTATCAGAATAACCATTATTAATCTCCACTAACTCTTGAATATTTTACAGTTAAATTACATCAGTAGAATTATACTATGGGATAAGGATATATGTGGTCATATCCTGATGAGCATTGCTTCATTGCCCAGAGAGGAAGTGAGGATGGATATATTTTGATGCATAAATAAGAAAAGAAAAAACCTCAAAAGTAGAAAATATTTTTGACTTTTATAAGCAACCTTAATTTGGAGTCATAGTTTATTTATTTTCTCAATATAAAAAATCAAATATCAAACATTATCTAAACACAAAATTCTCAACAGTCAAGATCCAATAACTCAAGTCCCATAGAACTCTAATGGATAAAATAATTATGGTTTCTTTAAGAATAATTTAGCAATAGATTAAAATTTTAAAATATTAAGACATCATTATTCAACAAATATCCATGTAAAATTTAAAAAGCATTAAAATTATATTTTATAACTAAAATATAAAGAAATACAGATTTCTTTGCTGACATCAAAGTCTGCATTTGGATATTGAGTTCTTAGCTTTAATTCCAACAAGGGTACTCATAGCAAATTCAACCTTTCCCACCTCATATTTTCTGATACTTAATTGACATTCAAGTTTGCTTTGGCAAAAGCTTAAATTGTGTTATTGTTTAAGCACATTTTGAAGAACACTTTTTTTCTCACAACAGTAATGGAAATTTTAGTCATCCTGAAGCATAAACTATACTTGTGTGTCACTGCACTTTAAGAGAAAACAAACTCACTTATTCTGCATCCTTGTTCATCTGAACCATCTCCGCAGTCATCAAGTTGATCACACTGGAGGTCCACGGGGATACATTTTTTGTTAGTGCAAGCAAACTCATCTTTTTTACAAGGTCTTGCTTTATACGTAAGCTTACCTACAGAGTCGGAAAATGATTAGTGCTTCACCATATCAAAACAAATTTATTGAGCACATAACATGTCCAGAATTTTACTTAATGCTATGAAAAACTTAAGTCTCTAATACTTTATTTGAAGCTCTTGGGGCCAAATTTTAAAATTTTGAAATGCTTGAATTTTTAAAAAAATAACAGTGCATTTATCTTATAGCAAATACCACCTTATTTCCATAGGAAAATGTTTGAATAATTTACCCTAAGTAGTATTTGTTAAAGTAATGTAAACTGCGCAAGACAGATTTTGTAACCAAATGATTTTGTTATTTAATTTAATGAAGCCTTTGGATTTAAGAGTTCTTTTAATTTCAGAATTGTGAAAAAAGGATTGTGTACACACGCATATAATCTATATAAGCCCACACCACCACAAGTATCTATTTAACAGAGAACATTTTTAAATCACTACGTTATTTCTCTCATGCAGTATTTTCTTTAATAAAGTGCCTATAACGGACAGATTTACAGACTAGTAGAGACTCTTGATAAAGTTGCACAGCTCTACTACGCAAATGAAATGTTAGTGGGTTATTTTTATTCCCTGTCAGAAGATCAAATGCCCGAAAAACAAATACTCTCAGACATACACATAAAATTTTTTTGAGCTCTACAATTATCTTATAGCCATACTGAATCAATTATTTTACATTAAATGGATTTACCACCACAGTGATCTTCATCTGAGTTGTCCCCACAGTCATCAATCCCATTGCACATTTGTTCAGGTTGCAGACATATTCTGTTATTTCTGCATCTGTGAGGTCTTGTGGGTGGGCAAAGAAATTTGACTGAAAAAAAGAAAAACCAAAGCAGCTCCTTTGGGTATAAGGACTTATAAAGAACCATCCTTCTTTTGTCTTTTTTTTTTTCTCCTTTCTGTTCAAATTCATAATCTAGCTTTTCTGAATACTTTTTTGTTGCTGTTGTGGAAATTGCCTACATGTAGATACTAGAAAAATATGTGACAATAGAAGCTTATGATCCTACTTATTTATATTAACCACAAAAGCGTGCATAGCTGAAATGTTGAATAAAATAAAATAAGAAAAAGAGTCAAATTTCATGGCCTCATTTCCAGATGCCTTATCTTAGCCTTCTTCACTTGGTGTGCCAAATTAATTTATGTCTAAGTTTTATACAACATGACAGGACACTTAGCTATCTGAAAGAGCAATTTCACACAGAATAGAGATTGAGCAAGTATGTGTTACAGGCCTAAAATTGAAAATAGGCCATCCAGTGGAAAAAAATCCCAACAATACAGCTGGGTTTCTTACTCTATGTCTCTGTAAACAAATGTGTAGCTATGTATTTCAAGTGTATAAGGTAGTATTATTTATTAACTTTTAATGTGTGTATGTGAGGGGGGCATAGAGAGAGAGAGAGAGACAGAGAAGGGGAGAGGAGGAGAGAGGAGAGGAGGGGAGAAAAAGAAGGAGAAAGGGATAGAGACTTAGATAACAATGGAAGCCAGAAAATTTTACGTTTATCCTTTCCATCACTATCTCATCAGAACAATTCCATCCCTAAACTAGGGAACTACTATAATAACTCTTCATCATCACAATTGGAATATTACAAGGTTCTCTCCTTGGTCCTCTAATGTCCTCACTCTTGAATTCTCTGCTTAGATATTCTTATTCATTCTCATGGATACACTTGAGCTATACCCTCAAGACTTTCAATTATCTAATTATAGCATTTCACAAGTAATTATAGAACATTCCCTCAGAAATTTCAAATTAAACAAGTTCAAAATTCAATCACTTACCATCTTTTCTTGACTCCTTTCTTCCCATACATAAGATCTTTCTTATGTCCATAGTTCTGTTAGTGGCACATCATAGCCACGAGTCTGGGATTATTCTAAATCCATTCCTCTCACTGACTTTTGACTGTCATTAGTCAACAGGTTCACCTGATATTTTTCCCAAACTTGCCCTCTTCTTCCCATGCATACCAAATATAGTCACGACAGCTCAACTCTTTATTATCTCTTACAGAGATGACTTCAGTAGAATTCTAAATGCCTCAGTGTTATTGCTCAACCTAAGATCCTCCAAAAGTAAACAGAACAATCCGCCTAACACATTAATCTGATCATCTCTTTCATAATTATACATACAAATTATTTATAATAATGATTCAAATATACATTTCTTTCAAACCTCCTTGCAACACCAACCTTCCAAATTCTATATATGAACATGCTTCCTATCTCACACATAAAAAAGTAGAAATAAAAAGACAGGAAATGCATTCACATCTTATTAAACGATTGCACATTTACCTGCGTCCACACAGTCTATTAACTCATTCAACTCATTTCAACATTTTTTTTTAATAACAGAGAACTGGTCACTACTCTTATCTAGGCTAGTTTTTGTTTGTTTGGTTGTTTGTTTGTTTTTTACCTGCTCTGAAACTAATTTTCCCTTGCCTTTTCAAGAATCATTCCATCTTCCTTGACACATTTTATTACTTTGGTTTTTCTTTTGCCACACTATTTTTGTTGTGGTGGTGGTGGTTGTTTTGCTAATTATTCTGTGGTCACTCACCTGAGTATTTTCTGACTGCTCATATTTATTTAGATGTTTGGTATCCCTCAATATTCTATTCTAATCTCCTTCTGAATGCTTTACTCCCACTCCGTCTATCACAAATTTTATAGTATTTATTAGCATATTTTATGCCAACTCTCAAATGTATACTTGAGTGTCTCCTCAAATGAATCTCAAACCAGGCTTTTAATCTTGAAAAACTGTTCCTGTTCTTAGATTTTCCATCTATTCAACTGTGTAAACAAAAGCACCCTAAATATTATATTTGGCAACTTTCTTTCCTTTGCTCTGTATATCCAATTCATTATTTAATCCAATTAATTTTGCCTTCTACATCACCTTCAATTCTGTGTATACTTTACCATCATGTGCTATCATCTTAATTCAAGCTACCATCATAGCCTACCTACCTTACCGCAATTGTCTTAAATAGCCTTGCTCTTTTCTATCCAATATTTGTAAAATATAAATATAACCATGTTCCTCCTCAGCTTAAAATTATTTAGTATTTAAAAAATTATTCAGTATTTTTAATTTCTTTCAAGTTAAATCTAAAAATTCCTATCAAGACTCACAAGGTTTCAGGTATATCTCCTTTCTCTTCAGTTTTATCCTAATATCTACCTTGCTCTGTACACTTCAGGTACACAGGTATTTTAATTCCTTCAGTAAGTTACAGTATGCTGTGTCTCAGGGTCTTTCTACATCTTGTTTCCTATGTTTACAGTATTGTGTCATCCATCTCCCCTCCCCCATTCCTTTCATCTACTTGGCAGTTATATATCTCTCGGACTTGAACTCCAATGTTATTTTTCAAAATTAAAGATTAAATAAAATATTTTCATTCTATAATTTTATAATTAGCTATACTTTTTCTTCAATGTGTATATCATAATTTGTACCTATATATCTTAGTGATCATCAAAACCACTCTTCCACTATATTCTCAGCTGCATAAACTCTGTTTTTCTTATCATTTTATCACCAAAAATAATCTCTAGCTTAAAAAAAATTTATTATATGGAAAAATACTTTTTCTCCATACTGTTCATTATGTATACATGCTTTTTAGTATAAATTCTTCAACACCATAACTTTCTGAATTCCCCTTTAGGCAGAGTTTACTGTATTCCTCTCTGCCTTGTCTGTACCTTTTACTTAATCCTACCTTTGCTGGAAATGCAATGTATGAAAAATATTATTTATCTAACCACCATAATATCTCTTTGTCAAAAAGAATCATGTACTGTTCATTTTTTAATCCCCAATACATAGCACAACCTCCAGTACTTAATAGTTTGACTGGATATTGACACTGATGACTGAGAGGAATGCAAAAAACATTCAGATAATCAAGTTTGATGCATTATACAAATTTTCCAGCAGTCGTATGGCACTGAGAATCATTTCCTGGCCCTGCAAGTGGAGGTGGGGGTGATTCTGAACCCACTCATGGTTAATTAGTTACCAAACATTTTCTAATCCACTCACTAGTTTTGTGCTGAAGTGGAATAGAGACTTAAACAAACAACCAAACAACAACAAAAAAAAAACAAAAAAAATTGCTTGTAAAAATAATCAGTTCCGGCTTGATTTGATTATATAAACATTTTTTTAATGTATTTTGATTCAGAAATAATATAATCTCTGGTGATTTTGTAGAATACACTTTATAAGACTATCTAAAGAACTGAAATTGAAAATTAGTTATAAACTCTCATCAGTTGTACCTACAGAGACCACTCCTCAAAGACTTTTTCAAATTTTAAATCCTTTTAAAAATAAAGTTAACTCTCTGTTTTGGCTTTTTATTCAACTGTAACTTCAGTAGTCAATGTCATCATCGATATTGGTTTAACCTGATGCATAGAATTTAAGTACATACACCCATGCTATGTCTTCTTTCATTCACCTGATGTGCTATTAATAGTAGTAGCTTTAAAATAGAGGTAAAATTACCTTTCTTTCTGAGATTAGATTCAAATAATGAGAATAAGGACTAAAAATGTTTGCTAAATTCTTTATTTTGATTATCTAAAATTTTACATTTATAGTTCTTTGTTGCACAAGCACACTTCTGACAAATGTCAAGCAAGAGTAATAAATTTGAAGAATCAGTAACATTTTTTAAGACTTTCTGATTTAAAAATTAAATAACCCCTAATTTTACTTTTCTGTCTAACATTTGTATTATGTATCTATACCTTTATATTGATATATAGATATAAATATAGTTAGATACAGATATAGACCTTCTTTCTATGAACAATGTCAGCTTTAGTAGTGGGTAACATGAGGAACTACATGGTTTTATTATTCACATTTTTTTCCAAGTACTTACCGGTCAAAAAAATATTTTAGACTAAAGTACCAATTTGGAATGAAGCCAAAGTCCTTATGTGAACCTTACTCAATTTTAAAAGTTCAGCTACTCTAAATTCTCTCAGACACAACATAATCTATCTTTTTAAATAGTGTTGACATGTGAAAGTTTAGATTTAGGAGGGCTCTCTATAAAGTCATAAACTTCAAACAGGGTAATATCTTATTACTTGAACAAAACTGTATCTGTGGTTATACTTTTTTCTACCTAATCCCAGACTATAAGATGTGTGGTTCACCTCATCACTTCATTGATTCATGCCAGTACATTAGCTCAGGAGATAAGAGTACAATATAGAGCGACATGAAATGCCTTACCGCACATATCAGGGGCTTCGTCAGAGTTGTCTCCACAGTCATCTTCTCCATCACACACCCAGAAATGTAGTTTGCAAAGGGAATTATTGCAAAGGAATTCATCTGCTCTACATATATTTCCTCCTTTAGTTTAAAACAAACAAAAAAGATAGATAGAAATAACGATACAGCATAATTAAAGCCAGTCAGCAGCAGCATGACTTTATTGATATTTCTCTAATTCATGATATTTCTCTAATTCTTAGCACAGCATCT
>NW_006442484.1:18370578-18375004 GCF_000325575.1 Pteropus alecto
TTTCTGTATGATACTATGGACAGGTAATGTCCAAACTTTTTAGAAAATGTGTTCATGATTTACTTTTCAAAACAATCTGACTTACCTCATATATATCATATTTTCTTTCAAGAATACTTATAAGACGGTAAAAGAAAATTGTCTCAAATCTAAGTTATCTTCCTTTTCACACCTATTTTATGTTAGCAAGTGTAAGAAAACTTAGGTTTTAAATGATATTAACTTTCATTATTAAAAATGTATTGTTCTGGAAAGAAAAAAAATGCCAAAATATTTGCATAATTCAATTATATCTATAAACTGACAAACTGCATTACTGAAAGCAGAATAACAAGTAAAAAGTTTTTGTAGACACGAAGAAACAATTATTTTATAACAGAGGTAAGAAATTGGCAATGTGGTTAAATATTAAATATAAGTTATCCTTATAAGAATTGTGCAATAGAGTGCCCTACATTTTTTGTAATTTTTAAATGCTTGCATTTTTTCTCCACAATTAAACAGCATCTAGAATGCAGAGATATTCTAACTTTACATTTATCACATGCAAAGGCCCCAAGGTACTAATAAAATGTTGGTTATGTGCCTAGATGTGTAGCAATGTATAATGAAAACTGAAATGATTGGGGAGTTAGGAATTCACTTTGTTTTGCTTTGGACAGGTCTATTAATTTATTTGGGATTCAATGTCTTTATATGTTACTCAATGTCTTTATGGTTAAAATGATTTATCAGGTCATATTTGCAAGCTGTATCTGGGGAAACAACACAAAGAAACTTGATGGGGCTATAGAATTAAAATAAATAAGATTGCTGTCAGAGAATTACATTATCTATTTAAACCTCATACATAAGAAACATGCTTTCTACATTGGCTAGATTTGATGGTATTAACTAACCTTAACAAGGATATGTTCATTAAAACATGGGGCTGGGAAGTTATAGTGCTCATCCTTGCAAGCCTAGAAAATACTTAGGAAGAAGCATTGGTCATCTTGTGGGTACTCTTTGGAGGGAATCATTAGATTAGTTTTATGAAGGTCAAATATCTCTTATTCTGAGTTTTGACACACATAAATCTCTAATAATTCACTTTCGATGGCACAGATTTAACTTAGGAAATGACAGAATCAGACTTAAATTTTAGAATGATAACACTAGCTATAGTTAGAGACCAAAATAATGAGAGCAACGCCAAGACTGGAGAATAAAAAGACCAATTTGAATAGGGGTCGCAACAATCCAGAAAAGAACTGATGGTTACTTAACTTAGAACAGCTATGTTTGAGAGCTCTTTAGGAGATAGAGTCCTTAGAATTTAATGGCAAAATAGATGAGCATGGCAAAGGAGAGTGAGTAGTCAAACAGTACTAAATTTTTGGTTTATTTGGACCATTTAGTGAATGTTAGTGTTGTTCAATAAATAAACACAGTGGGAAGAGTAGGCTTAATAGAAATAGTGACAATTCACTTAAGGTACTGGTGAGACAACCTTGTGATATTTAGCAGGCTAGTGAATAAATGTGTCTGAAATATAGGATAAGTTTCTAAGCTGTAAATGTATAACTGGGAACAATCAGATGTAGTTATTATTTGAAGTTTAGAAAGGAACACAGAGAAAATCAGGAGTTAACGACTGAATGGATAAAGAGGAATTAAAAAGAGAGTATGAACAGCCAAGTGGTTGAAGAAATAACTGGCAAGTATTCTAACCAGAAGGTAATAGTAGGCACTTTTAAATAATGCTAACAGAGTAGATTTAGTGAAGTGGTAGTGGGTTTAAGAAATATTTGTTGTTGGTTATTATCAGATGAAAAGGTAGTATTTAGTATAGCCATCTCTTTCCAGACATTAGGCCTTAAACGGGAGATTGAAAGGAGAAAAATTAGATGGGTAAGAGATATGTGAACACATTTAAATACTTCTGAAAATACTTTAGTAGGAAGTAAGGTTGAGGATACATTAAAAAAGATAATTGATATAACGAATTCTTTGAGCATCCAGAAAGTGTGAAGAATTTAAGATCTAAAACAAAATGAAAAGGACGATGCTTAGACTGGAGGTAAGTCTTCCATTTTAATAGAAAGGGAAGAGGAATGGCTAGGCAAAGCTATAGGCAGTTTTCTTAATTGGTTGTCAGATGTTGAAAAAGGTTCATGATTTATTATTGCTGTGAAGTAGAAGATGAGCAGAAAGTCAACTTATTAAAAATCTGATATGGTTAATGGTAGAGAGAGATGTAAAGAAATATAGGTAGGTTGCTTAGAATCATGAGTGATAGGTAAAGCTGAGACCAATAATTTACAGTGACATTAATCAGAACAGTCATAAGATTTTTTTGCAAAAATACTTAACAGAACTGGTACAGATTATACTAGCATTTCTAAGGACTAACTAACTCTAAGATACAGATAAAGGCAAGTCATTGATGAAAGCACTAGGTGAATATCACCATGTGAGACTTCTAACAAATAATATCTGGTGTTGGGGTGCCCTTTTCTTTCAAACTTCTGTAATGTTCAGCTATAAATGCCTTAATTCCAAAAATAATCTCGATAACCAAAACTCATAAAATAAAATATAAAAACATTTTATTTTTATAAAATATAAAAATTTAAAAAAGCAATAAAATATAACTCCATTTAACAATTTTCTGTCTGAAAACAATAACAAAAATCAAAATGTGTAGCCTTCAGAAGTAAAGAAACTTAAGCTATGGGTGTAGGCATAATTCAATAACAAAATCCATAAATATAAAAAATGCTGTATTTTTTAGAATAAAGATTCTAGTGATTGAATCTCAATGCATGTTCCATTTACCACAGATTAAATTCAAACAAAATTTGTGAACTTGACATCTTCTGATTATTTTAGAAAACTCTATATGTAATATATCAGCATTGTTAAAAGAAAAAAAAAATGAGTTCACTAAAGTATCACATTAGATAACATTATAATTTTCCTCAGGAGAGTGTTGGATTATAATTTACTACAGGTTCTTTATCGTAGTACAAAATTTGCATTTCAAAAAATGCACCACGGTATCTTGAGTCTAACTTAAAACATTTATTTTGAAATGGCATGAAGCACACATAAACAAAAATAGTACAAATTAAAAGAGATTAGTTGAATTTGAATCCCAGTTTCCTAGTCATGTCCTTGATCAGCTCAACAGGTTAATAGAATATAGAAAAGTATTAATTAACAATAATCTATGTCTAAATAGATGTGAGCCCTTAGCAGGTTCATAAAAATCTGGATAAATGCATCACTATAGAAAATGAGCATCTAAAATGCTTATCTTAATTTGGGTTGACAGAAGCTTGAATATATGATAATATTTTATAATTTCCCCAAATAGTTTATACATTTTAAGCTGATGATTACTAAAAAGAATAACTCTCATTCTTTTCCACCAAAATTTCTCTAGGGAGAAAAGTCTGGCAGCTCAAGCCAAAACAAACACTAAGATTCCTTGAAGGAACAGAGTTTACCTTTGAAAATGTAAATGTTGCTATAAATTCCATAGTATTTTGGGTTTTAGTCTTTTTAAAGTAAACCGGTAAAACTGATTCACTTGGAAGATATTTCATGCTTATCCAGTCCCTAACACTTAACCCCTGTTAGCTCCTAGGTCTAGATTTGAGATGACTGGAAGTCAGATTTAACAGAAGAGACACTTAATTATGGCATCATTTCTTTGATGCCTTAATGTACATTTATCCAATACCTAAACCACTTCTTGGAAGTAAATTAAATACTAGAAATCTGAACTTGATCATGCCTGAGGTATATCTATACAGTATAAAATACTTTAACCACCAAAATATTTTATTGGAGTTTAATTATCCAGCAACAACAACAACAACAACAACAACAACAACAACAACAATAATAACAGAAAAGAACACTCAAGAAAAGTTAGAGGAATCAGTAGGGAGGGGAGGGAAGCTTTGACGCATTCCTAAATGATTGAATTAAAGACTCAACTCTTTTTTTTTTTTCTTTTAACAAATCATGTATATTTTATTAATGTGAAAACAGGCTGTCTAAATATACTTAAAACAGTATATATTATAATATAAGCAAGTGCATCATCTTAACAGAATTTTCAAAATTCTTAGCTTAGTATTTAGTTTAGATTTGCACTTGACAAGAACTTAAGGAAAGGAAAGTTATACATACTTATTGTTTAGTCTGGGACTCTATTCTAAAATATTTGTTTACTTTTGAGTTTATAATCAGTGATTAGACTATCCACTCCCAATCCAACATTTATTTTTTTTTATTTTTCAAATACAGTTGGCATCTGAATATTATATAGTATTATACAATACATACAATACAAAACTAATATAATATGCAATATCATTATATTAGTTTTATTATATTAAGTATAAAATAATAAAACTAATAGTTATAATAT
>NW_006442484.1:18375070-18424955 GCF_000325575.1 Pteropus alecto
TTTTGTATTGTATAAAAATGTCTAATCACCAGGTATACACCATGGTGATTAGACATTTATATAGTTTACAAAGTGATCACCCCAATAAATCTAGTACTTATCTGACACCATACATAGTTATTATAATATTATCAACTATATTCCTTAGGCTATACTTTACATCTCCATGACTATTTTGTAACTACCAATTTGTACTTCTTAATGCCTTCCCCTTTCTTACCTCCTCCACTCACCTCTCATCTGGTAACAATGAAAATGTTCTCTATATCTATGAGCTTGTTTCCTTTCATTTTTCATTTATTTTGTTATTTAGATTCCACATGTAAGTGAAATCATATGGCATTTGTCTTTCTCTGTCTGACTTAATCTACTCAGCACGATATCCTAGGTCTATTCATGTTGTTGCAGATGGTAAGATTTCATTCTCATAGCCAAGTAATATTCTATAGCCAAGTAACATTTCTTCTTTATTTTTTTATCCATTAATGGACACTGAGATTGCCTCCATATCTTGGCTATTGCAAATAACGCTGCAATAGACATGCGGATGCACATATACCTTCAAAGTAGTATTTTGAATTTCTTTGGATAAATATCCAGAAGTGAGATAACTGGATCTTTCTTTGTCTCTTTTCATAGCCTTTGTTTTAAAGTCTATTTTGTTTGGTATTAGTATTGCTACCTCAGCTGTTTTTATTTGTTTCCATTTTTATAAAGTATCTTTTTCCATCCCTTTACTTTCAGTCTGTGTATCTTGATCTGAAGTGAGTCTCTTGTAGGCAGGAGGTGAAATGGTCTTGTTTTCTTACTCATTTATCCACCCTATCTTTGGACTGAAGCATTTAATTCATTTATATTTAAAGTAATTGTTGAAAGACATGTAGTTATTGCCATTTTTTACTCTTTTTTTTTTATCTTTTTTTTCTTCTTTTTCTTAAAGAAGTCCCTCTAAGATTTCTTGTAATACAGATTTGGTGGTGATGAACTCTAGCTTTTTCTTGTCTGGGAAGCTCTATCTGTCCTTGGATTCTAAATGATAACTTTGCTGGGTAGAATAATCTTGTTTGTAGGTCCTTGCTTTTCATCACTTTGAATATTTTGTGCCAATTCCTTCTAGCCTATGAAGTCTCTGTTGAGAAATCAGCTGACAGTTTGATGGGACGTCTCTTTTAGGTAACTAATTGCTTTTCTCTCGCTACTTTTAAGATTCTCTTTTTGCTTTTATCTTTGACATTTTAATTAAGATGTTTCTTAGTGTGGGCCTCTTTGAGTTCCTTTTGCTTGAGATTCTCTGTACTTTCTGGGCTTGCATATCTACTTTCTTTGCCAGGCTAGGGAAGTTTTCTGTCATTATTTCTTGAAATACATTTTCAATTCCTTGCGCTCTCTCTTCTCCTTCTGGTACTTCTATGATGCAAATGTTGATATATTTGATGTTATCCCAGAGGCCTCTTAACTATCCTCATGTTTTTTTTGGGAGGGTGTTATTTTTTCTTTTTGCTGTTCTAATTAGATGTTTTCTGCTACCTTATCTTTTAAATTGCTGATTCGATCCTCTGCTTCATCTAATCTACTAATGTTTTCCTCTAATATAGTCTTCATTTCAGTTATTATATTCTTCATTTCTAATTGTTTTTTTATTTTACATTTTCTATCTTCATTTTTTGTTTTCTATCTCTTTGTTAAAGATTTCACTCATATGTGAGATGTAAACTTAAAAGCAACAAATGAACAAGACAAACAAACAGAGACTCATGGACATGGACTATAGACTAGTGGTTACCAGAGGGTAGGGAGTAGGGAAGGAGGGGGTAGGTAGACGGTTAAAGGGGGTCAAATATAGGGGATTAAGGTGAGGGTGGAGTGCGTAAAGGGGGTCAAATATATGGTAGCTGAAGGAAACTGGACTCTGGGTGGTAAACACACAATAGAATATACAGATGTCAATTATAATATGCACCTGAAAATTATATAATTGTATTAACTGATGTTACCCCAATAAACTTAATTAAAAATTAATTAATTAATTTTTTAAAAAGGGGGAAAAAAGTTCTCACTGACTTCATCTACTCTTCCCCTAAATTCCTCGAGCGTCCTTATAATCAGTGTTTTAAACTCTGTATCTGGTAGATTACTTGTCTTCATTTCGTTGAGTCCTTTTCCTGGATTTTTGTTATATTCTTTCATTTGGGACATGTGTCTTTGTCTCCGCATTTTGGATCCTATTCTGTGTTTATATGTATTAGGAGGGCTTCTATGACTCCTGGTCTTGGCAGAACGGCCTTATGTATAGGTGTGCTGTGGGACCCAATGGCACAGTCTTCCTTGGTCACCTGAGCCAGGTGCTCCAGGTATCTTTCTTGGATGAGTTGTGTTGCCCTTCTGTTGTAGTTGAGCCTTGGTTGCTGTTTGCATATCAGTGGGAAGAACTGATGCTCAAGTTGATTGGTTATGAGGACTGGGTGGTGAAGGGTTGGCTCTGTGGAGCAGAATTACCTTTAGTAGAGTTCTGGTGACTATCCAGTCTGCCTTATGGGTGTGTTGTCTTTGAATACAGCCCCGGATGGTGCTCCACCTTGGTCTAAAGCCAGCCATTAGGAGTTCCATCCCTAGGTCCTCCTAGGAGGGGCCTCATTTCAGGTCTGGTTCAGCAATAGCCTGTGCCTGTTCTAAGGCCACCTGGCATGACTCATCAAGTAATCCACGGATGACAGCCACTTGTGCTGGGATTAGAGTTGCCTGGAGAGGCCAAGCCATGAAGTGAGGCTGGCTGTAGCTAGTGCTGGGCTTGGGGCTGCTCAGCAAGAGCTACAGGGCACACTGAGGCCAGACACTGCTTATTTAGGGTTTTTGAACCTTTGGAAAACTTCTTGTTATGCTTAATATTAAAACCAAGTTCTGCAGCATAAATCTTCAGTTACTTGTGGTTCCTAACAAGCTAAGCTGTGCTTCACCTCTGTGACTTTGTACATAATGGTCGCACTGTCTGAAATGTAGTTCCTTGTTCTATTTTCATTCTTAATTGTTAGCATCAAGAAACACACATTCCAACAGGAGAAACTTAGTCAAATAATACAGTAGTCATACCCTTTGATTGCGCTTATGATAACAAAAGCGCAATCAAAGGGTATTTAAGGACACTGCAAAAAAAGGCTGCAATTTGGTTAAAGACATTAGTTATTGAGATGGACTTGAAAAAATAGATATAATCCTTATTGGCAAAGGTATCAAGATGATGAAAATAGCAGAAGGAATAGGAAACATGTTGAAAATATGTAGGATGTTGATAGAATATTTCCAGTTTGGCTAGGGTATGTGATACATAAAGAAGAATTGTAGAATATAAGACTGAGAGTATAAAATAAGATCCTTCTCATGTAAATCTGACTGCCAGATTGAGTTATTTGTACATAACCAGGAAGAAAGATCTTTGAGTAAAGATTGTCATAATCAGAGTTACATGTGAGTAAGATGAACCTGGTAGCAGTGAGTAAGATGTATTGAACATCAGTTAGGTAGTATTACATGAGCCTAGGCAAGAAACAGCAAGAAAAAGACATACATGGATGACAGTGACTGAAGTTGAGGGAATGGAGCTTACTAGCTAGAACATGAAAAAAAAAGCTGAATAACTTAATATTTGTCCCAAAGTCTTTGCATATAAGACTACATAAGATTGTTAGTGACAGAGAGTCCTCAAAGTTTGCTGTCTCTAGAATGATCAATTACAGAAAATGAATATGAGAAAACAACTAAAAGTAGAAACAGCTATTATGCATGTTATGGCTCTCTATAATGCATTGCAGATTCTAAATAAGAACTGGAATTTCTCCTGTTCACTATGACAACATTTTATCAGGTTTGGGGATGGAAATGTTACCAAATCATAAATGTTTGATCTAACATTAGAGAAAGTAGAAAATATTTTTCCTTGAATGACTAGACATTTATAGAAGTAAATATATTAAATGCATTTAAACTGTAGAAACCCTAGGTGCCTGTTTAAATGACTTTCAATATCTGGTGTCATCTCTACTGATGATGTTCCAAATATGCTGAAGTGTAAAGTGCATTGAGAGACTTTTGTAAGCAGAATAAAATAATTTTTTAAATAATATATATAACATATATATTATGAAAACAACAAAAATCATGTAATTTGTGGTCATTATAAGCTTCACTACACAGTTTTTTTGCTTTCATTTTACTAATTTTAGAGTAGTAACAATTACTGCTTTTAACATGGTGACTTAAAACTAAAAAGTTGTTAACCGTCAGGGAATATTTTCACATAGCTGGAAAATAATTTACTACAATACTCAAAGTTGTCTTCCAGATTAATAAAAAAATGTAGATTATTTTTCTCAACCATAAAGTAAGAAGGACATTTTGGCACAACCTATAACATATATATATATTCAATCATATTAGTATGTGTAACATAATATACCATATGTTGTTTCTATTCATTAGAATAAGGCAAGAGATATAGAAGAGAAATGTACGCTGAAAAGACTTCATAATAATGGCTATAGTGGCTATGATCTTTGAGTTCTTGTAGTATCACTAGTCCAGCACCTAGTCCAAAGACATGCTCATGGTATGCACCCAATAAACACTTGCATTTTCATGATTCTGTTGTACAAAGACTGACATTACACTTCATCTGAAAATGATCCAGATTTTGCTTATTTAGAACAGGCTATTATCTAATGAAACTAGAAAGAGTAAATGATCCTATCATTTAATGATCCTATCCTCTGCCTCTACACACTACATATTCTCTACAGCACCTTGACTGCCATTCTCTTATTTATGGTACACACACACACACACACACACACAAATACCTTACCTCTGTCACAGTTTTCTTCATCACTGCCATCCACACAGTCATGAATTCCATCACACAGCCATCTAATTGGAATACAGTGGGCTTTATTTCTGCATCGAAACTGATCTTCCTTACATTCAGACACACAGTCCATCTGTTCAAAAACAAATGGGCACTGCAGTTTTCATTAATGATAATGATATAGTCACAGGCAAAATAAACATACAGCTGACAACACTGGAGATTTATTACACTGTAGGCTCTCATATTTTGATTTAATAAATATGACCTCTAAAAATGACAATGGGGTTTAAGTATATGAACAGTATAAAGATTCAGGTATTTATTGACATTACTGTATTTGATGTACTTGTCCTAACATTTTACACAATGCTGAGAATCGGGTCTCTTTACTCTGTTTTTATTACACTTGCTTCCCCAAATCTAACTCTAATTCAGAGATTTTAATCAAATTATAGATTTTACCTCATCTGAACCATCAGAACAATCATATTCTCCATTACATTTCAAAGATGCTGAAATACATCCTCCGCTGGCACATATATATTCACTTGATGAGCAAGTAGGAGAAGCTGAATATAATTATAAAGTCAATATTTAGATTCGGTAAAAAGAATGACTGATTTAATAGCTAAAGACACATATAAGCATATACAAAGGCATAGATAGTAATGGAAATAGTTTATATTATTTAAACTATAGTCAATATTTGATATTAAATATTTGTTTAAAATATGCATTATAATATTATTGCATTGTATTAAATATGCTTCAATGATATAGTAGCCTGTTTAGTAAGTATTCAACTCACTAAAGAAAGAAATGAGTTAAAAAAAGAAAACCCTCTGTACCCTTCATCCCTTTGATTTTGAAGAGTTAAATAATTTTTTAAATGATTTTCTTTTAAATTTAAAAGAAAAAAAGCCTTAAATTATTTTTAAAACTACGGTAGGATTTAATGATCCTTGGGAATGTTAATTCATACACGTATTGTATAAATTTAAAAGTGGAAATCTTGGCGAAGTCTCATAGATATTGCTATATCTAGTTCTGTTGACATAAATGTCGTATTTGCATAAGTTTTAAGGAGTTTTGTTTGTAGGTTCTCAACATGAAAATATGCATAATTAACAGTCTACAGATTATGAAGTATTCTTTTATGATACAGGAAATAAAAATAGCAAATGGATAAATAAGTTATTACCAGTACCCAAACTAATTAATTGACAGAAGAATTACGACAGCTGCCTTTGTCTATTAGTTTGCGTGTTAGGCTTGCATTCAAAGCTCTAGGGTTCTTGGTCTTATATTAGACCATTAGATAGTTAAATGTGCTTACGCAATGACCCTGTGGCCTGAATTGCTTACACCAGGGATGCTAAAAAGTTTTTCTTTTTTGGTTTTTAATTTCTTTTAATTGACAATGTTGGCCTAGGGATTTATATTATTAAGGCATCTGAGAACATGTCTGGATTCAGTAAGATCTGATCAATTAGCAGGATGGACCATGGGTATGGTACTGGAACATGATAACACGTATGACTTGTATCTTCTATTCTGACCTAGTATCTCAAAGTAATGCTCTAATGGCTGTACATAAATTATAGTATAATTTCTCTAGTAATTTTTTTATAGAATAATAATTTAAAAACAGCTAAGTAAAAAAATTAAATTTTGAAAATTTATTTATAGATTTTATAGAGCTATATTTAAGAAATAGAAATGCATAAATTGGGTGTTTTTTTCTATGTATTTTGGTTTTGCTTCCTAATTTTATTTTTATTTTGGATCAAGATATGAATAAAAATAATATACTTATGCTCATATGTTTGTGTGTGTATGTTTTAGAATTTTGTTATATAGAAATATTTCTAAAACTAGTAGACAATGAAAATGAGAGATGCTTTTTCTTAGTGGGTATTATGTCAAAATCACTACATTTCATTTTATAATCTTAATTTCCATAATTGAAAATCTGACTTTTATTGTACTGACAGTTTCATCAAATTTCATTTTGTTGTCTTGAAAAAACTATCCCTAATGGTATGGTAAGGAATGGGAACAAGAGTATGAAATTTTGGGGAGGACTGCTTAGATCTTGAACATAGTAATAATCTTATCTGCTGAAATACTTTCCAAACATATGAAGGACACACTAATTAATCTATGTACAGATATTTCAGATTATTTTTAAAATACAGAAATCTGTGTGTGCATTTACCAGTTTTCTAAATATCATTACTCAAACTTACATTCTCTGAAGTTCATATGTCCACTAAATTTAATGTCATCTTAACCATTTTACCTGGTTCACAGTTTTTCTCATCTTCTCCATATTTACAGTCTTCGTGACCATCACATTTCCATTTTGTTGATATACATTGACCATTGGAACACTGGAACTGATCTTTAGAACAACTTGTTTCACAATTTCTCTGTAAAAACAACACATGTAATTAAAATTAAATGATTAAACAAATGTAACTCAAATGACAACTAGAAATCTTATGCATAAAATCCTCGAAGTGTAGAAACCACATCTGCCACATAAAGACGCTCAGATGATCATATGTAAGCCTAGTGCTACATAACATAATTCTAACAATTTTCCATTGTCATTTGTCTCTGTGTGTCATAATAAAACAGTTATAAATGGCTTCATCATACTAATCTCCGAATGTATTATTCTTCAACAGACAGTTTCGGGGGAATGTGATTTTAATAATTGTAGGTGAGAATAAAGATTGTTGGGGGGTAAAAAAAGTTTAAAAAATTATTTCTAAGCAAGTACATCCAGTTCATTGGGAATGAAGTGGGAGGATTTAATGTGAAACAAACAAGAATCTTAAAGCAAATTTGTTTTGCATTGGCAGAACTTCTCTAGTGTTATTTCTTTCCCTTTCTTGAGCTGTCACAATTGTCATTTCTTCTAGCTCACATATAGATTTTATTTGTCAGTCAAACAAGATAGTAGATATACCTTTGGGAATCTTTCAATTCTATATATGAGATCAATGAAAGAGATCCACTAGAAATTTATCTCCCTTGGGGTTTGACTATTCTGGCTGAAATGAAATGCTCCAATAAAATGTCTTGCTGAGATGATGTTCTGTGGTTAAGAAATTTCTATTCTTGTCAAAATATACTTGTTGGTTCATACAACAAAATGTGTGATATTTTCACAGCTTGTGAAATTCCCAGTGATGAAACATCTTGAACTCTTACTCCCTATTTCTTCATAGTTTCACTCTCATGTAAGGAAGGAAGGTTTGGTTTTAAATTCCATAATTTTCTCTTTGTTGATGGCAGTTTAATTAGACTGCCTGCTATATAATATATTTTCTTCTTTCCTTCCTTTCTGCTTTCTTTCTTTTCCTAAATATTGAGGGTTTATATTTGCCAGAGAGTTTCTTAAATGAGAATACAAAGAAAAATAAGATTTACTTCCCGTATTTGATAAACTCATAGACTAATAATAGGGAAGATCAGTACCTAAACCAACAATTGCAAAAAATTACATTATCTGTCAAAATAAATGGATATATTTTTAAACATATGGATTCTTATGGTTTTTAGAAAAGACTTCACAGAGGAAGTTTAAATATAAATGGAACTACCTAATAAAAGGCTTTTAATGCATAAGGGTAATTAGAAATGTGCTGTATCTGAGGGGTAAACTATGTTCAGTGAATGACATAAAATACAATGGAGAAATAGACCATGTACTGAATCCCAAGAAAGGAATTTCATGTGTCTTGTTCACCACCATACTCTCCATGCTCAGTATTGTGCTTGAGACATGGTAAGCATTCGATAAATACTGATGAGTGAATAAGTGAAAAAAATGAATGAAGTAGCAAATGTAGAAAATAAGAACTATAAATTAAAACTTTATGTAATTAAACTCCACTGGGACAGGACTCATATCCCATTGTGTAGATAAGAATAATGTCCGTCTGTGTACCAAGTATCTAATACCATTCATGATTATAATAACTGCTCAGTATATATTTGTAGAATTAATGATTATCTCAGTAATAAGGTTAATTTAAGTAAAATAGCTCAATACCAATGACTCTGATATACCTGCATTGACAGCAACACAGGAGGTGGTCCTTAAAGATAATTTCCCTATAAGCAAATGATTTTGATCTACAATAAATTGCAGTATAGTTGATGTGTGTGTGTTTGTGTTGCAGTATAGTTGATGTGTGTGTGTCTATACTTCTAGGGCAATTATTTTGGACAGTTAAAAACATACAAAAAAATATAGAGAATCAAATAATGAATCTCATCATACACGTTTAACCATTATAAACGCTTCATGTTCATACCTCCTCCCCCTACTTATTTACATTCTGGATTATTTTAACATAACAACAATACTATCAGAAAATTAACAATATAATAAAATAAATAAAAATTCTTTAATATGAAATTATTTTTAATCTATACCCAAAATGTCCTCATTTTTTATAACTATTTAAAAATATTAAATATTTATAGCATTTAAAAATATAACTATTTAAAGAATTTAAAAGAGGTCTAAAGTCAATTTTTTTAATTGATCTATGAAAGAAGATTTGACTTTGGATGGTAAACACACAATGCGATATACACCTGAAACTTATATAATTTTATTAACTAATGTTACCTTAATAAATTTAATTTAGATAAATAAAAGAGGTCTATCCATTGAATCATGCTTGCATTTCTTTAAGTGTGTCACTATTTCCCATTCTCCTATATATATATATTTTTTTAATATCATTTTCTACTTGAAAAAACCAGGCCATTTGTTCTATAGAATGTTCCACATTCTAAATTTGGCTGATTGAATACCAAGAAAGTAGGTATCTTAACAACCTCCAAAGTGACAAATCAGCTTTTTATTTTTTAAGTATTATTATGAACTCATATATTTTTATATACTTATTGTGTTTCAATCCACTGCGGTCATTTTTCATTCTGACACTCAAATTGTCCCTTTCATCAGGGGAAACCCCTTCAAGTTTGCTCCTATGTATTCTGGACACAGTCCTAATAGTCTTGTTTTCTGGCTTGACAAGATATTAGTGGCTCATTCTGTCAATTTCCTTTCTCAGACACAGAATTAAATATTTCTTAAAGAATTTTTGTTTCCTTTAATTAGAAAATGGTATTTAGAAGCCACTATGTGACTGCTAGAAATAATCTTTGATGCTGAGATTTCATTAGTTTTAGGTGTTTTCAGTAGCAAAGCTAAGATTTACATATTTTTAGAAAGAGAAAAATAGATCTCATAATATAATACTTTTAAATTAAATTTGCTATTAAATAATTTTTATTTACAGTCTTTGTTTCTAAATTTGCATTTCCCTTCTTTTGCTAAAAAAAATTGAGCTAATAATATTAAAAGCATTTTAACTATCCTAGTCTCAATATATATGAGTTTCAAGTTAGCAAAACCATTATTATTATTAAGAACAAGTCTATGATTACAGTTTAAGATCCCTTTGTATTTCTTTTTATTCTTACAATGCATTATACTAGATAGAGTCAGCTATTATATTTTAAAGTCATTTTAAATAATTCTTCACTGCGTATGACACTAACTTAATATACAATTATATTGATCCAAGTTGTTAGTTTTTTTTATTGTTTTGGCTAGATATTAACAAACTAATTATACTGTCAGTTCACATTCATGCCACTTTGTTCTCATGATTTTCTCTTCTGTTCTTAATATAAAAGTATTCTGTATATAATTCTGCTTTCTAGACATTTGTTCTGTTTACCTTTTGTTTGTTTGTTTGTTTGCTTGCTTGCTTTTTGTCAATGCAATCTGTCATCCTAGACTTTAAAATAAAAATAGAAATCAACTTCCTATTGTTTTAGCCATCTTACTACATATAGACTGCACAAAATATCTATAAATGTGGAGAGAGTTAATTTGATTCCATAGAGTCGTTATAATGAAAATATTTAAATAGTAGAGATAAATTTAGCCATCAAAGAATTCTATGAATTTATGGTATGAGAGAAATGGTGTTAATAAAGATATCTATTTTCCCATGAATAAGATTTTTGAAAAATAAGCGTTTGATTCTGTATATGTTCCTTGGACATAGAGTGAATAACATGAATGATGAAATCATAAGCCTTTAGCAATATGTTTCCATCTCTTGATGTTCATGGATTAAACAAGGTTGGTGAAAAATATTTTTTAAAGAAAACAAAACATTTTTTACGGTATGAATGAGTTTATGTGGACTGTGTTTTCCCGACTGAAGGGTGTTTAATATACTTTTTGAATAAATGAATACTAAGTAAATATGTAGCTGGATAATGTAAGAATTTAACTCCCATGTAGATTTTTTAAAATTTTGTTTTGACTTCTTTTGTGAATGGCTGTGAATAGAAATGGTATTTGCTAATTTCTTCTGAGAAACCTTTGCAATCTCAAGGTTTAGGCTTTCTGGCCTTCGGTTGAGAAGTTACATGCATTTGTTTCCCAAATCCAGGCACCAGAATGTGATCAAAATAGTGAGAGAATGGAAAATTGTCCGGTCCTGATACGAATGCCTGAAGGCTAGAAAACAGCTAGTTTGTGTGAGTCCTATAAATAGTAAAGAACTGTAGTGTCTCCCAATGAGGCAAGAAATCAGTGGATACTTCAGGAAGTTAGACCTGAAATATAAAAATCTCTAGTACAGTAGGGAACACTGCTTCTAGAAAAGCCTACAGTCAGTGGGAGGTTCTTCTTGAGGGGTAAGTACTTATGCATATTAACCAAAACAGCAGAGCTCCCAAGAGTCATTGTTCTCTGGAAGGAGTCATGCTGCCACTGAGCATGGGAGACTTCATTTTCGCTTCATCTTTGACTGGATTTCATTGCACAAGTGCTGTGTTCCTGATATTAACATGGAAAATCATTAACATGGAAAATCATCAACATGGAAAATCATTAATAGGAAAAATAATTAAAAGTGACTATTACTGAACTTCTCCCTGATATTGAAAAGTGAGAGCTTGGGTCATTTTAGATTTGATTGAGAAAAATATAACCATGTATCATGTATTATTTTTAAGCATCATAGAGTAATTAATAGCTATAATTCAAATACATAGATTCATAAATAATGAATTGTGTGAAGTATTATGTTATCACAATCTAAGTTTATAGAATTGTCCAGAAAAATTCTAAACTTTTTCACTTAAGCTATGTGCACATAGGCCTTATTATAAATGGATTGTGATCCATGATCTAAGCAAAGCTGAACCTGTGGTTTAACAAAAATTGACATCTTCGAGACTATATTGAAAGAGACTGGGGAGAAAAAACTGTTTAAAACGCATAAAAATATTAGTCCTGACTATAAATACTGCAGCATATTTATGAACAAATTTGCAGATGGCAAGGGCATCAGCTACAGGGAATAAGGTTTCTAAACACTCTATTCCCAGTCCAACCATTCACCACTTGAGATAAAACCGACTATAAAATTAACTGTCAATAGTAGTACAAGAGCTATTCCCTGTTCTGAGTGTGTGCAGCACAGAGCTTAGATATAATACTTAACTCAGTGCATCAGGAATAAAGTGCATTTCAGAGCTGTCCTTGTCACACTCATCGGATTGAATGATGATAATTACAAGTGTGATTCTAATGAACTGCTTTATTTTGATTTTTCAAAGTTGCCTACCTCATCAGAGCCATCTGCGCAGTCGAAATCTCCATCACACCAAAACCTTGAAGAAACGCAGTCCCCATTTGCACAAAGAAAATCTTTCAATGTACAGGTCTGTGGCTCTGAAGACGGAAAAATAGAACAGGGTTATTCTATTATATGCAGTTGCATTTTAAAATTTATATAACTTACAACATGAGGTAGCATTAATTGTTTATGAAAAATGTTTCATGAAGCATCTATGGTACATGATACAATGATTTTTAAAATTTAAAGTCATGACTAGAAAGTGGCATTGCAGAAACAAATTGAAAAAATAAGATAAATAGCTCACTATTTAATTAAAAATACAGTAGCAAAGTAAAATAAGAGGCATAAAATCCTGCCTATTATAGTATAAAAATAATCTTTTCAAGTTGTTGAAATTCTGTCATTTTATATATTTAAGTATGACATTTTGTGATTCTCTGTACTTATGGGGCTATTTAATAACTGAGGAGTGAGTCTAGCCTTTGGTTCTTGACATTTTATTATGCATTATAATGACTTATGAATTCTTCAATTTTGTCCCCAGAAACTTCAGAGTTCATAGAACAAGGATTCATGGGAGTATTATTGGACATGAGTGGGTGGATACAGGTTGAAGAGGCAGAAGGAAGTTTTTTTCTGAAAACTGCCTATTTGTTTATGCAATTGGTTGCTTATGTCCTATATAGTTTCCCTGTCATTTTAGACAATTTGATAGTTGTTGATTTAATTATGCTTTACCATATTCTACATAGGATATAAGCCAAATATTATAACTCTATAAGTTAAGTGTTATTATTGGACCCTTTTTATTTTATTTTATTAATTTTTTAAATTTTTTTTTTATGGTGACATTGGTTAACGAAATCCAGTGAATTTCAGCTGTACATTTTAACAGTAAGGCAACTATATATATTTACATTGTGTGTTCACCTACCATAGTTAGGTTTCTTTCTGGCACCACGTATTTTTAGATGAGTAAATTAAGACACAGAGAAGATAAATAAAGAACTTATTCCAAATTACCCAGCAGGCAGAAGAGCTAATATTAAATTTAAACCTAGATGATCTGATACCAGGGCCTATACTTCTTACTTCTAGGCAATATTATTGCCTCTCATATTGCTCAGGAAGCAATAAGGGCTCACTTATTGCAGATATTAACATTAAATCTCTGAGAAGTCAAGTTACCTGTTCAAAGCACATGACTACCAATGTCTATTTATTTCACTTACTACTAGTAAAAGAGAATCCTTTTTCTCTTATTATTCCTTCATATGAAAGCTATTTTACCTCCTTCATATGGACTGGTCACTTCCTTTGATACTAAAGAAGATGAAAACACAGTCTCATAATTAAAAAGCTTTGGAAGCCATCTTGCACAAAATCGAAGAAACTAAGTTCAAAATATAAAAGTGATTTTCGAAGCTGTATTGTTAGTGGTGGAGCAGAAAGGTTTACAGACTCTAATTTCTCCACTGAGAATACTATCATAAACTCTTGGTGATAAGGTCAAAAGTTATATGAATGCGGGTATACACATCTGAGGAGAATTTTTAGAATACAATTAATATAACTGAGAGGCTATACAAATAATTCTCTAATATAAATCGGTGTGAAAGTACTAGAAATTCAAATAAGTTCAGACACAGCTTTTCTCTCTACTCACATCTTAATCTAGTTGATCAAATTATTTGGCACTTTTAAATCAAGTAGATTGTTAGTTCTTAATGTGAAGATATAAAGAAATTTTTTGTACATCAATTACTCAAGAGTATATGCCATACATATTATATTTATTGATTATTAAGATAGTAAGGATGTTGAGATTTTTCAAATATTTCCAAACATTTGATTTGTATTACAAAGTAACTCTAATAACAATGACATTTTCTTGTTTTTAAGAGTAGAAATTATTACAAAGGCACAGTGTCCAGCAGATGATGGTGAAATAACGAACTAATTATCCTATGTAATTATAAAAAAGTACAAATCATTTTAAATTTAAAACATCACTGGCTATTAGTTGCTTCGCTACTATTTAAATTATTCCCATATCTGTACTGAAGTGTTTCCAACACAATTTAAAAAAATAAATTTATTAAATCGGATTCATAAACAAATAAGTCCAAAAACTATTTAAAAATATATATTGCTGATATATATATGTGTCAGGCACTGTGGTAGGCTCTGGAACATAGTTCTACACACTACACTATCTCCAGATACTTAAGAACTCAAGATAAATGTGATAAAGAAATAAATGAGGCAATGGAATGCAAGTAAGTATTGGGTGATGAAATGTGCTGATGTAAAAAAATGTTGCTGTTGCTTTTTAACTATAAGGTTGATTCACTATCTCTGTTAAGTATGTTTTACTACTTAATATTAACAAGAATTAAAATGTGAACCCAAATGCATACCATTGACTAATGATATTTATGAAATAAGATAATAACATACCACTGCCCTTTTGGTATACTGCTGTTATCTATCTATATCTCTCTATATATTATAATTATACACATGATTGTGTCATATAATATATAGTTACAATTACAATATATGCATTATAATTATGTATATAAAATTACAATTGCTTTAGTATAGTTATATACATATAATTCTAATAGTTTCAGTAGATAACAAGAAATTGAAAATATCTTGAGAGCATTTTAATAAAGCAACAGTATTTTTTCTAAAGGTTACTTCCATTTGACTAATCTCTTGGTACTCCCTATAGATATATTATAGTCTTTTCTCATTCTTCATAGACTCAGCTCCTGTCAATGTAGAACTGTTGGTGTTTTCAATGTTTAAAACTTCTTATTTCTTCTGGCCTATTCAAGATGGTATCTTCAAACACCACTTTTTATCTAGATCCTTTAATCCTCCTCTTACATATTCTTACATGTTTAACATTTTCCCAACTCTGATACTTGTCCAGCGTATGTTTTCTTTTCTTCCATGTCACTACTCTAATGTACTGCATTCTTGTTCACCGTCATCCCTACTCTGAAAATTCATCAATATTATTTATCTTAGGCCATAAGCTCAAAGTAAATAAGATCTAAAAAGAGCCACACATATTTAGGCATTTTATATTGCCATGTTTGATATTATAGTTGCTTTCCTTGTTTTCTCTTACGGGCTCTGTGGCTATAGTGATTTATCATGAAGTTTCCATGGTGACAAGTGAGAGGCAGTGTTCCTTCTTTTTGCTTTCTTGAATCAAAGGCTGACTTTTAGAAGATGTCAGCAAAACGATACTCGGCCATTTAGGAAGCCCCAGCAGACTCAGAAGCAGGCTAGCTTGACCTTTCATTCTTCTCCTTTTCTTATTACAGCAGTGACCTAACTTCTCACACAATTTCAGTTACCACTTAAAGTTTTCTAAGATATAAGTCTCAAATGTTATCTTCTCATCTAGCCTCTCTTACTCTCAATATCCTTCAGTCACAGGGTATTTCCTCTCAGATACTTTATTGATAATTAACACTAAATGTATCTAAAACTAAGTAGTTATTTGTATATAAATAAATTAAATAGAAAGTATATATATAAGTCTCTTTTTTGTGTTTACTTTTCCTACCACTCTCATCCCATTAGATTTTTATTTCACTGGACAAAATATGAGAACTTGCTATTTAAAGTTTTTAAAAATTACTGATTAAAAGAATCTAGAACACTCTAATGACTCTCTGCAATGTTCTTTACCTTTCAAAAGAGTGTGATCAGTTAGGAGCTATCTATGTGAAGAAGGAATATTAATAGTTCTATCTTCAGACTATTCCATAATCATAATGACCCAGAGATTTCATACTTCATGTACCTGACCCTCGAACATTAGCCAGATTGTTTTGAGAGTATCCAAAACATTAGTTGATATTTTTCAAACTGAATATCCTATTGGTTTATTATAGCTGTAACATTATTATTTGCTTTTACATACTATATCATTGTGCTTTAATATAAGAATTCCTATTTTGTCTCCTGTGCCTTGGGGAATGGATGTTCTTAGCCTAGCTTATAAAAGTAGACATTATTGTTTTCATCAAATCCTTTTTGAAAGGTAAATATTTAATAAATGGAATTTAATTGTCTTGTTTTAAACATGCTTATATTGTTTTCTTTGTTTAAACAACAGAGTATGAAAGTGCCAGTAAGAAATATACTCAAAAATTAATGCTAGAATATATAGTGTCATCTTTTTGCCTATTCTCAAACTTTTTAGAAAATAAATTTGTTAAATAATTATTATTTTTAAATTTATTACATAAAAATGCAGGAGGCAGATAATGATAATAGTGTAATTCTATTTTTCAGAGAAAAGCATCCTAAATAAATATGGTGTTCACTAGTCCAGAGAGAATAAATGATATTTCACTGAAAGAAGCACATAGGTGAATTTGTAGTGTAAAAGAATTTGAGACTGAAATAAAATGAATACCATCCATTTAAAAATGATATGTTTTGTACTGTCCCCACATCATTCAGCTCTTTATGTGAACTTGTATCAAGGGCTTTCTCCATTGCATACTAATAGGTTGTATTAAAACTCGTGATACTTTCATACCAATTCTGATAACTGTAAGAAAATAACTCCCAGGATGAGCATTTTAATAATTCCACCATTTAAGATTCAGGTCAATTTAGTCTGAATATTCTTGTTCAAATGAGAATGTGTGTATAAAAATGTGAGCTGCAGGACAGATAGGTTTATATTCGTACTTTAACTGAACTAAAAATTGCTATCTTGCTTATTGAAAAGACTGCCAGCTCTCAACATTCTTAAGAAAGAGTTACTTACTACAGTTTTCTTCATCTGAATTATCACTGCAGTCATTTTGGCTATCACACCTCCAGTGATCGGGAATACAGTTGTTGTTTTTACACTGGAATTCATGAGGTCCACAAGTTTTTTTATCTGTAATAACAAGAAACAGAGTTTGCAACATTGATTTCCACAAAAACATTATTTTCAATATCCTCACTGCCATGCCAAATCTGGGGCGTATGACATTTCCTCAGACCTTAATTAAATTACTAACTGACAAGCATCCTTAGGAAAATTGAAGGCAAATACTGAATAAAGTTCACCTGTCTTTTGGTCATGATTTTAAAGCAAGCTAATTACAAAGTAATTGATTGGACCACCCATACAAAGTCAGCACAAATCAATCAATTAAAAAAAAATCAAAATTATCCCAAACTACTCTTTTCTGTAGGACACTTCCTCCCTAAGCCACATTCTATTTATGCTATAAAGCAGCAAACAGAAATGGTTATTAATCAAACTCTGAACTTGTCATCTTGTTTCTCTCCCTAAGAAGCTCTTACTCATAATCTACCTATACTCAGCTGCTCTAAATTTATAAAGTATAATAATGCATAACATGTATGGACCTTGAGAATTAACAAAGCACCATCTCACTTGAACTTCTAAACAATCTCACTGAGTACCAGAAGAGGTATTGACTAGCTCTTCACTTTATAAATGACAAAACAGAAACTCTTAGAAGTTTAGAAACTTAATAAATTTGCTACCATTAAATGGCTCAGCCAATAAAACAAACAAACAAACAAACAAACAAAAATAACTGTGCTTTTACTCCTGATTTAGTGCTCTTTACAACAAATCTAACTGTGTCCATATGAGCCAGAATTAGAATTCATGCAATAAAAATTTATTTTAAGTTTAGGTCATATATTTTAAAATTTATTTGAGTAATATCTAACTGTATATAGTCTAAAGTAGTGCTTCTTAAACTTCAATGTGCATACTTATAAATCACTTGGGAGTTTTGCTAAAATGGAGATTGTGATTGAGTAGATCTGAATTTCTAACAAGCTCTCTAGTGATAACTTTGTCCTTGGTCTATGAAACACACCGAGTAGCAAGAGTTTAAAGCATCAAAATGGTATAAAGTCAATAACATAAAAATAATAAAATTACACATGTCAATATACAATTTAAGACACATTTATTTTCCTTTCTTATACTTAGATTGACTACTTATTCTCAGCCATATTAGAGATGAACAGTGAAGTGTTTAACAATTCAAACTGGCAAAATAAAGGAGAACGTAAACTGTTTGGTGGTGGTTGCTATACTTTACCTCAAAATGCATCTTAAAAAAATTCAGATTCGAATAGATTATAAAAGCAAAAGTGATTTAGGTATAATTATGAAAATTAAATGAACATCTATTAATAACCCAGCCTACCTATTAGCTAAGTGTTTCCATAAACATGATCACACTTAATGTTCATAATATCCCTAAGAAGTATTATTTCATTCATTTAAATAAATAAGAAACATGTCTCAAAGACTCTAAGTTATTTTTCCCATTGTACGAAGGTATTAAATGGCAAAGGAGAAATTGATATCCATATCTTACTCCAGAAACATTTTACATTTCTGTAGAAATTCTCATGACAGACTTAAAATATATTTTTCTACTAAATAAATAAATAGATGATAGTTGATAGGTAGTTAGATAGATAGATGATAGATGATAAATAGATGATAAATAGATAGATAGATAGATAGATAGATAGATAGATAGATAGATATAAATAAATAGATTAAATAGATAGATAGATAGATAGATGATAGATAGATAGATAGATAGATAGATAGATAGATAGATAGATAGATGTCTCATATTTCTTTCCACTTTCCTTTCTTCCATCCTTCCTGCCTACCGGCCTGACTGCTAATGATTACTCAGTGTCTAACGTATGTCAGTGTGTGAAGTGTTGTTTTGTAATACATTCTTTTTGCTTGTGTTATATCTAACTTTAAATTTTTAAAACTGGGTTAAAATCTGCAGAAGTTCAAATATAGCATTCTGCATACCTCAGACAGTCAAGAAATGTGTTAAGATGGTTGGAATTTAAATAATGACCATTAAAATTATGGGGTATTAAACTATTTAGACAGTTATTTCATTTCAGCAATTAAAACAAACTCTTCTGATACTATTTCTCTATGTATAACATTAGTTTCATGGATTCCTTGCCAAGCATAGCCTGAATTATTTTTAAATATGGTTTTAAAATGTTAGAATATGAAAAGGTAAGAAAAAACAAAGTGGATCAGACAAATACATCATGTGACCTAGTATTATAACATTGGCCCCAGGCAATTTCCTGTGACTACAAAAAGTTAACAATTGGTAGTGAATATCAATACAATCCATGTTTTTAAAAATTTTCTCCATTCATCCTATTTGTATTTTTTCTGTATTTAAACATTTATATCATATTTTGTGTTTGAAAGAGATCTGCATTTATTTCTTAACAAGAACAAGTAACAGTTCATTTCTAAGATGTTCATTTGGGGCATTCATAAACAGTAATGCATGAAGGTTAATTGCCTTATGTAAGGTTTTATGTTTCGATGTTATTAACTTTTGGATCCATAACATTACTTGTTAAAATTACAAATATAAACTATAGGAACTATAAGCACTTGTTCTGTATTTAAAATTTCCCCTGAAGAAATATAATTAAATATATATAAATATATACATATATAATTTTTAATAGGAAAAGATGTATAAGTGTGATCTAAAAAAGTAGTTCTCAAACTGGCTACCCACGAAAATTACCTGGGACACTTAAAAAGTTCCTTGCCCAGTCTATATGCAGCATTACTAAAATTAGACTCTCTCGGCTAGAGCCCAGACATCAGTATTTTTATTAAAGCTAGACTGGCAATTCCAATGAATAGCCAATATTGAAAACTGTTGACCCAAAAAACTAATTGCAGAACAGAATATATGTAATTTCACATATATTTCAGAATAATTAATATAAAATGCTCATAATATGTAGCATTTTCAAATAATTCATATTGTTAAATAGCATTGGAAATGCATTATTTCTTTTTAGTTTTTTTTTTTGTATTATAAATATGGCAAAAACAAATATAGTGCAATCACGTACCATCTAATGGTGGGTTATGTTCTGAGAATTGTTATTAGGCAATTTTGTTGTGCAAACATCATAGAGTAAGCTTACACAAGTCTAGATGGTATAGCTTACTACACACCTAGACTATATGGTACAGCACATAATTTCTATGTTACAGCTGTATAGCATATTACTGTACAAAACTACACGACATAAAACATTAAGCACAAGAAAGTGATGCAATTAACTGATGTGGTAAACAAGAGATATATGAGGCTGCTATCTGACATAACATGGCATACTGTTTTACAGCAAACTTTTATTTTTTCATAAGTAGAGTGTACACTCTAAAATAATGATAAAAAGTATAATATAATAAATGCATAAACCAATAATATAGTTTTTTATTATCATTATCAAGTATTATATACTATACATAATTATATGTGCTATACTTTTACATGACTGGCAGCAGAGTACATTTGTTTACACCAGCATCATCAAAAACAGATGAATAATGTGTTGCACTGTGACATTACTACAGCTATGATGTTACTAGGTGATAGGAATTTTCAGCTCCATTATAATCTACAGAACTACCATCGCATATGCAGGCCGTTGTTGACCAAAATGTTATGTGGAGCATGACTGCATTTAAAAGCTAGTTTTCTTTGTTTATTGTTTTGATATAAATTTTATACTAGTATAAAATCTACCCTCTCAGAAAGTTGGAGTAAGAGACCATAAAAGTATAAAACTATATGTACTATTTAGTGCCTTGGTGCTTATATGTATATAAATATTTCTGAAAAGAGATCAAAGAATCTGATGACAGTGATACGTTTGGTAGCAAGAACTGGGAAAATGGACTGGGATACAGAGGTAGAAGAGAGATTTAAGTTTTTCTTTATCCTAAAGGGAATTCAAAGGAACCTACAAAGTCATGGATTTATAAGTAAATTTGGGAAGGCCATAGGATTCATAGTCAGCTTATATTTCTATATATTAACAATAATGAAACTAAAAAAAAAAAAAAAACTTTTAAAGTAATATCAATAAAATGACAAATACCTAGAAATTAAACCAATAAAACATTGAAAACCATAAAACATTGCTGAGAAATTATGCCTAAGAAAATGACTAATAATAATGATTAAGAAATAATTTTTAAGAAAATGTAGTCATTTTTCATGTTCATAGATTAGAAAACTCAGAATTATTAAATTTTTCTCTAAATTAAACTATAGAATTAATGCAAACCCTATCAAAATTACAGCAAGTTATTTTTGAAGAAATATATTATTCTAAAATTATTTTGAAATGTAAAGGATCTAGAATAATCAACCAATACTGAAAAAAAAAAAGTTGGAGAATTTACAGTAGCTGATTTCAAGAGTTACTATAATATTACAGTAACCACAAAAGTGCTTACTTTTAAGCGTTAAAAAAAATAAAACCACAATTATACATATGATCAAAAAATTTCCAAAGGCCTCAAGTCAATTCAATAGGGAAAAGAAAAGTCCTTTTTAGCAAATATTCCTGAAACAAGTGGTTATCCATATAAAAAACTTAACACAACCCATCAGACTCTATACACAAAAATTAATGTAAAATGGTCATAAATGTAACATAAAGCTTCTAAATTATAAAAAAATCATAATTTTGAAGTAGGCAAACACACAAAAAATTAACTATAAAAGAAAAATTGGTAAATTGGATTTCAACAAAATTAAAATGTTTTATTATTTTAAAAATATTATTAAGAAAATGAATAGGCAAAAAACATATTTTTAAAAAATATTTATAACATACATAACTGGGAAAGTACTTAGATCAGCATATATAAAATTTCCTACATATTTTACACATGATCAAGTATCACAAAGAAGATACTTGAATGGCAAGCAAAGGTTCTCAAAATCATTAATCCTCAAGGTAATGCATTTCAAATCACCATGAGATACCCCTATATACCTACTAGAATTGTTCAAATCAAACAGGCCACACTAAATTTTGATGAGAATATAGAGAACCTGGAATTCATTATTCCATATCTTATAAAGGTAAATATATATGTACCCTATGACTCAACAGTTTTACACCCAAGTTTTCATCAAACAAAAATGAAAACAAATGTTCACAAAATAAATCTGTGCAAGAATGGCTATAAAAGTTTTATTCATAATAACCAATCTAAAATAATCCAAATTGGAATATATTGAAAACTATTCAGGCATTAAGAAAATTGAAAACTACTCATGTTTTAAAAAAATAATGAATTCTTAACAAATAAGTGAAAAAGTACATGCTTTATGAATCTGTGTATATGACATCCAATGTAAGCAGAGTAATCTATGGTGATAGAAAAGAGTTAGTGTTTGTGAAAGGGAGTATTAGGGGCATTGACCAATAGATGGATGAGGAAATTTTCTGGGGGTTGGAAATGTTCTGGATCTGGTGTCATATATTGTATAAATTGTCAAAACTCATTGAACAGAACATTTAAGATCTAAACATTTTATTTTAATTCACTTAAACTTTAATTAAAAATGACTTTACAATTAGAATTGCAAGAGATTTGAAAAACCCAAACAACCATACCAATGTAAAGTATCACTTATTTAGTCCCTGAATGCAATGCACAGGTATTTTCAGAACAGGATAGTCCAAAAGAGAATTCCCAATTTAAAATTAACTTTAGTTGGTCTTCAAAATTTAAGTGCTTCAAATTAACTATAAGCAATAACTTGATTGATAGGTAGATAGATAGATAAATGGTAGATGATAGATAGACACAAATATAGATAGGTAGATCTACCTGTCTATCTATCATCTATCTATCTATCTATCTATCTATCTATCTATCTATCTATCTATCTATCATCATCATCTATCTATCTGTGAATTCTTTATTTGGCATTTGAAGCTACCATGTATTCATTCTGTCCTAGACATTTGTTTCAGTTTGCTCATTGGCAATTATCTGTCTTCTCTTTCAGGAGTAATAATTTTTGTAATGAGAGGATTGGATTTCTCAAGACAGAAAATACATTTATCTCATTCCCCATTGTCTGATGTTTCTCTGACACAAAGGCACAGTTGTCCTTGCTTCCTTTAAAAGGTATACCTTTGAAAGTTGAAGGTGGCACAATGTATATGATTCAAAATATAGAATATAAAAGATAGCGTTATCTAAAATTGCATTTTTTTGGAAGTTCCAAAGGTTTTAATCTTTGAATTAAATAATAATTTTAGACTTTCTATATCACTTTTTTTTCCTCCTAAGAACATCTTAAATTAACATATACCACTAATATGTGTCACGTAATGTTTAATAGTTAAACTATGTTATACGTAGTTCTTTCATATATAATACATTAATTTTTTTCTGATTAGCTCTGTGGCATAGGTCAAAATAAACATTATGTTATTGGGAAAAATGCTCAATTCTTCAATGAATATATAATATGATGCCCATTGTATGTGTACATATGTAGAAGTTTTGTACATTAAATATTATTAAAATAATATTTTAATGAATCAGTAGCCATTTCATCTATTGAAATTATGTACTGTTTCACTATTAAATAATGTTTTGGTCAATGTTTAGAAAATGAAATGCTTGTAAATTTGCCATATATTTTATTCTACTTCTGATCAGGAGAAAAATGGCTTGGAAAATTTACATCTTGAGGTCACAGAACTCATCTGGCTATCAATTTGAAAACAATGTGTAAAATTATTTTGGAGCCAAGTTACGAAGAAGACATTAGCTTGAGGTTTAAGAAAGTTTTGGCTTTCTGTCGGTGGATGCTGCGGAGCAAACATCGCTGAAGTCCTCCCTCCCACAGTCATCAACTCTAAGTCAGTCTCCCAAAGAGTCTCGACAGCTGTGGAAACTCTTCATAGGAGGTTTGAGCTTTGAAACAACCGAATCTGAGAAGCCCTTTTGAGCAATGGGGAGTGCTCAAAGACTGTGATAATGAGACCCAAACAACAAGTGCTCCAGAGGCTTTGAGTTTGTCACATATGCCACTGTGAAGCAGGTGTATGTGGCCATGAATATAAGGTAGATGGAAGAGATATGGAAACCAAGAGGACCTACTCAAGAGAAGATGCCCACTTAACTGCAAAAATATTTTGTTGATGATGTTAAAGAAGACACTGAGAAACATCATCTACGAGATTATTTTGAACAGTATGGGGAAATTGAAGTGATTGGAATCAGGATGACTGAGGCAGTGGCAAGAAAAGAGGCTTTTCTTTTGTAACCTTTGATAACTGTGACTCTGTGAACAAAATTGTCATTCAGAAATATCATACTGTGAATGGCCACAAATCAGAAGTAAGGGAAGCTCTAAGCACTAGATGGCTAGGGCTTCATCCAGCTAAAGAGATTGAAGTGGTTCTGAAAACTTTAGTTGTGGTCACAGAGGTGTCTTTGGTGGAAAGGACAAATTTGATCATGGAAGAAACTCATTGACTAGGTGGCTTTGGTAGCAACTGTGATGGTACAGGATATGGTGGCAGTGGGGATGGCTATAATGGAATAATAATGGAAGCAATTTTGGAGGTGGTGGAATCTATAACGATTTTGGCAATTACAACACTCAATATTCAAATTTTGGACCTTTGAAAAGAGGAAACTTTGGAGGTAGAAGCTCTGGGCCCTATGATGGTGGAGGCTAATATTTTGCCAAACCATGAAACCAAAGTGGCTGTGGCGGTTCCAGCAGCAGCAGCAGTTGTGGCAGTGGCAGAAGGTTTTAATTGTTGCCAGGAAAACAAAACAAAACAGAATTTAGCAGGACAGGAGAGCCAGAGAAATGACACAGAAGCCACAGGTTACAACGGATTTGCAAATTCAGCCAAGCACAGTGGTGGCAAGGCCTAGCTGCTACAAAGAAGACATGTTTTAGACAATACTCATGTATATGAGCAGAAAAACAATTCCAAAACTGTATTTGAACCTAATTATATTACAGATTATTTTAGTTTCTGTTCTGTGGAATGTGTAAAGCATTTCAACAAAGGATTTTAATGTAGTTTTTTTTTTGCACTCATGCTCTTGATTACTAAATGTAATAGCTGGTCACGACACTGAATAAATGTATCCTGAAATAAATAAATAAATAAATAGATGATAAATAAATCAATAAATCAATAAATCAATAAATAATAAAAATATTGAGAATATGAAGGTTTTGTTCTTGATAATATGCTTTTATAATCACCACTTCAAATCTTCCATCACAGGAAACATGATGATTACAAACAGTTAGGTAATGTGTAACAACTTTTGTTACAAAAAAGGTAAATATAGTCATAGAAACACTGAGGCAAAAAGAACTATGAAAACAATGAAGCTAAGTTTCTATTATGGTAGCTCCTTAATTCCCTGTGTTCTGAACTATGACATCATGGAGTCAGTAGTATTGGGTGAGAACTGGAGTTAAAACTGGAGTACTTTCTTTTGTAGAGAACATTGTCTTCTTTTGTGGACAGGAACCATCTGTTAACTATCAAAACATAACCTCTTTATTTAGAAGTCTTTTTTTTTTTTTCAGTCAACTATATTCAATTCTGATCTCTCACTCTAAATTCCCCTCAATGTCTCAGATTTCTGTTAGCATCTTATGGAAATAAATACCTATATATGTTGCTTCACATATTGACTGGCTATGAGTTCCTCAACAATGATGATACAAGGGAACATATTGCTTTCTTTATTTTCTATAGCAGGTAGGATTTACTTGCACATACTTTTCGGTCGATGTGAAAATATTTATTTATTTATTTATTTATTTATTTATTTATTTAGGTCTTTGAAACTACTATTCCCACACCTAGTGAAGCGTCTACTGAGATCATTACCTTGTCTGGCAGAGGGGGGTACCTCATGACCTAACAGGGCCTCTTCTCCTATACCATAGTTGGTCCATGATAGTCATGTTTTCCATGTTAAAAAGAAAAGGAAATTACAGCTTAAACTTGTTAATTGATTATTTATTCATATATATTTTCTTATTTAACATTAAATGCATGGGGAGATAGTACTGGGATTGTATTGTGGCAAGGCTATGTTCTAACTAATGGCTTCCATTGTTGTTAGTCACCTTATGGTGCAAGATGACAACTAGTGCTTGAATCATCACCTTAAAGCTAAAAGGAGAAAGAACAGAAAAACAAACAAAATGAGTCCTTTACTTTGAGAAATCTCCCTTTAAACAGTTTTTCTGGAAGTTCCACATAACACTTCTGGTTACATTTGAATGATCAGAACTTAGTCACGTGATGATATCTAGCTACAAGGGAAGCTGGGAAATGTGATGATTTATTCTGGATCACAATATGCCAACCTAAGTTTTAGGGTTCTGTTTCTAAGGAGGGAGTTAAAATGGTTATAGTGATTGGCAATTTTGACTCTGTCAATAATCTAACAAGACCAATTAAAGCTATTTTAGATTATTTCTATGGCTACTGAAAGAAAGAATAGCTTCCTTTCAAGATTGCGAGTATTATAACCTCGAGTTGCCATGCATCATTTTTAAAACCACATGGAATGCACCCATTTCAGAAGACATCAATAAAGTAAGAGAAAGCTTAGAAGTGGAGAAAAAAGGATATGGGGCTCTTCTGACTCTATTGATACAACTTGTGCTCGAAGCCAACTCCGTCCTCTCCTTGGAATAGAGGCAGATAATTTATTTTACCACTAGTGTTGAATTTCTTTAATTTACTTTCAAGAGTCCAAACTAATGCAAACAATATACTATTTTTATTGCTTAAAGATGTTATGGACTTCTAATATTAAAGTATTTATTTTTATGTGCTGATTTACATAATTCTCAGGCTATTTTCATTGGTTTATAATTACCTGAGAAATGTAATATTTTTTCATAAGAAGCCTCAGAATCAGTCCCACTTAAAAGTAACTTGCAAACCCAGGCTTTCTATGAAGATGGGAGATGGCACAAATGCCTTTTTTTAAAGCATATTTGCTACATGCTATTACAGCTTCTAGTGATATTGATTATCTGGAAAGCTGCAAGCTGCCTTATATTATGAAGTGTTTGGTAGATCTGAAAATTAATTTCATGTTACATCTCATCAATAGGTAATATTTCTGAATGAGCACTTACATGTACAACCTATTCTTCTAGGAGAAGTGGGAAGAATATATGGATGCACCAGTAGTTGAGAATAACAATGCCAGCTGCAGCTTGTCCCTATGGGGTCTTGCTACTTCTGTTTTGCCTTTGAATTATTATTATTTTTTACTTTTACACTATTCTTCCAGGTAGAGAAGAGAAAGGCTTATAAAGTGAAATAAATAACCAATGACATATTTTCTTTATAAAGAGGTGAACCTATAATAAGTTAGCTCTCTAGAAGTTCCGATAATGACATTTTAAAAAATGCATGTCAATGCAATGTAATTTTCAGGGGAAATTTTTTGAACTCACATTATGCAGTTTTAGAAAGTGTCATATTACATCCTGTGATGCCATCTATTGCACTTGACATGTATTTGTGCTTTTATTTTTTATTTAGAAATTTGTATTGTAACTTTATAGTTGTGAATTGGGAGGAAATAGCGATCATTTCATCTTTTGCCAACATACTCGGTACGTCATCTGCCAAACTCCTGCTGTTCCATTCATCATTCTTTTTTCAACAAACTGTAGTCTTTTTTTCTCCCAGTTTTATTGAGAAATAACTGGCATGTATCATGTTAAAAATTTAAGGTGCACAGCATGATGGTTTAATTCACATATACTGTGAAATGATTACCACAATATGTTCAGCTAACACGCATTTTCTTATATAGATACAATAAAAAGGAAAGAAAAAAATAATTTTTCCTTGTGATGAGAACTCTCAGGATTGACTCTGTTAACAACTTTCCTATATATCATATAGCGGTGTTAGCTATAGTCATCATGCTGTGCATTACATTCCTACTGCTTATTTATTTCAACCTGAAAGTTCGTAACTTTTGAACACCTATCTTCCTTCAATCCCCCTGTTCCCCTTGCTCACTTCTGGTAACCACAAATCTGATCTCTTTTTCTATGCATTCGAGGGGTTTTGTTTGTTGGTCATTTGTTTGTTTTTTTTAGGTGCCACATATGAATGTGATCATACAGTATTTGTCTTTTTCTGACTTATTTCACTTATCATAATGCCTCAGATCCATTCGTATTGTCACAAATGGTAGGCTTTCCTCATTTTTTTATGGCTATTCAGAGCACATCCTTGAATGATATTGTTCTGTCCAATGTCATTTTATTAACAATGTTGATGAGATGCTGTACAAACTTAACTCATGTTTATATCAATTAGCTTGACAATGTTAAGTAAAGACTTACTATATTACATTTGTATATATACAACTTCTTTATCCTTTCATCCATCAATGGGCACATAGGTTGTTTCCATGTCTTCCTATTGTAAATAATGCTGCTATAAACACGGGGGTGCAGATAATTTTCAAGTTAGTGTTTTTGTTTCTTTTGGATATATTCCCAGATGTAGAATTGTGATATCATATGGCAGTTCCCTTTTTAGTTTTTTGAGGATCCTATGTTCTGTTTTTCCTACTGGCTGTACCAATCTACACTCCCATCAACAGTGCACAACTGTTCTCTTTCTTCACATCTACATTAGCATTTGTTATCTCATGTTTTCGATGATGACCATTCTAACATACATGAGGTGATATCTCATTGTAATTTAATTTGCATTTCTCTAAAGACTAGCAGTGTTGATCACAGCATGTAGTCTTGACAGACAGTGTGATTGCTGTTTGTGAACCACAGATGAGAAGAACCCAAATCTCCATAATGAGAGGTACAGATAAGGTATCCCTTTTCAGAGTTACTCTTTAGCCCAACTTACAGATTATGGTAGTCATGTTCTAGGAATTTCATTTATGTTTCCTCATTCAGCTTAGAGAAAAACAAAATAAACCTCTTTCTGCATTTTTTCAATATTGATTCTGTTTATTTTGAAAGCAAAGTAAAAGCAATTTGAGGCAATTAAAAAAATCTACTAAAATATTTTTGTATAGTTGATTACATTTGTCTAAATTGTCTGATCTTGTTGATCAGTTACTAGACAATTGCTCAATTCACTTTATAATTTTGGGCGGACAACATCAGACTCTAATTTTGTGGGAAACAGTGAGGTATGTTAGAAAGAATCTTAGCATTAAAGTCAGAATTTGATTTAAATCGTAATTCTGGTCCTATTCATGTACAGCCTAGGGTAATTACTTATCTTTTTTGTGCCTCAGTTTCCTAAAGGCTAAAAATTGATAAGAAATACATATGGCATAGGAACTGAACACTGGCTTAATAAATAGCAACTAGTGATAAGTAATAGTAATAATTATTAAGTAACTAGTTACTTATATAGTAATAATATTTAATAAATAAATAGTAGATAAGATTTTAATAAGTAAAAATAACAAATAAGATTTTAGAAGATGCAAATTATAATACCAATTTTACCATCAAAAGCTATGTGAGATTAGGAGGAAGAAAAATTATTTAAGACTGCTATGTTGCGGGCACTGTTTTAGGCTTTTATATTTATTATCTTAATTTTTTAAGTAAATAAATAATTTTACCACAACTTTGCGATGCATTCTATTCAGTTACAAGCCAAGACCAAATATTGGTAATTTATTCAAGGTCACACATAAGTATTAGAGTCATATAACACACCCGAGTGCTGGGAGAAATCACATTCTCCGGCTAAAATTTTCAAAGGTTAAAACATTCTTGGGATCTTTAAGCAAAAATGAGCTTTAATTTATTATCTACATATATTTTTAATTATCACGTCTATAAAATTTTTTAGCTTCAATTATTATTGTAATTCTTGGAAATTAACATTTAAAAAATTTATAAAAGTAACATATACTCCTCATGGAAATTTAATACAATGTAATGTAGAAAAGTAGAACCAAGTCATAGCCACGCAACATGGAGATAAACTGCATTATGTTTTTCTGACTATACTAATGAATAAACAATATTTTGTACACTTTATATTTCACTAAAAAATTATACAGAAATGATTTTCATAGGTCATTAAAAAACTTATACATATATATGTCACTTCTATACTGTAAATAGTTATATTGAAGATAAACTTTAGCAAAATAGTCCTCTAGAATTTGGTATCTAAGGTTTTAAAACCTTTTCCAATTTGAATAAAGGAGTTAATATTTGCAATAAAAATATTTTTTTTATAGTTAAGTATGTGGATATCTGTTTCAAAAGAGCTTTCTTTAATGATATTCATCACATTTTATACTACCTTAGTAAAAGAGACAGAGTATAAGAGATAGCTAGCTGTAGAACAGATTATCAAATGAATCAAGATTTATATAGGGTTATATTATGCTATGTTTGTCATTGCATATTAAACTATGTCTATTTGAAATCTTGGAGTAGTAGGCTCCAAAACTGAAAATAAGTTTTTCCACATTATTCTTATATTTTGCTGCTAGACTTATCTCTGTAGTAAAAATAATTTAAACTGTAAAGATTATAATAAATGCAGTATCTTTGGTATGGTATTGTGTGTAGGGAGTGGGGGAGATTAGCAGGAGAATCAGTTTTTTAAAAAAAAAAAATTCGGTTTTTAAGCAACTGCTTTAAATCATTTATCTACCTAATATGCTTTGGAAAGTACATAGGTTCAATCACGATTGTTAAAGTAAAAAATGTGTTAATAAATTGAATAGCAAACCATTCAAAACACTTACTTTTTTCTTCTTTAGCACTTCTATTTTACAGTTGTTATTTGATCTAAAATTTAGTACTTCAATACTTTGAAAAGTTAAGGCTAAGATATATTTATATATACACACAAATATCAGATATGGACATATTTATTCATATATGTGTATATACATATATACATACATATATGTATCTACACACATACTTTTAATACACAAACACATCATTTCATCACTTATTTAATATACCCTTAGTTTTTGAGAATTCTGATATTGTCAAGTTTTCTCATTAAAATACATTTATTTTGTGTATAAATTCATGGAGAATTGCACTAAAAATAGAAATTTTAAAAATTTTTCTAGTATTGCTGGTATTTTTTTAGTATTGCTAGTATCGAGTTGCATAACTTTTTCTCTTGTACCTCTTCTACACTGAATCATTTTAAATTTTATTCAAAAACATGAAAGCATTTAATTATCTTTTTGTTTCCTATCATAGCTCATAATATTTAGTATGCATCCAGAATGCAGTTTTCTTTTATTTTCTCCTCCATACCAAATACCTTAGAGAATACACAGTTTATATTGTTCACAATGCTTAGAAGAAATAATTGCTTTCTGTCCAGAAAATAGAGACTATGAAGGAAAAGCATGTTTTCGCAACACCATTGTCTAGTGGCGAATCTCATCTTCTGCTAACCTAAATTCTCTATTGTCAACTCATCTTTTGTTTCATATGCAAAGTCATTTCAACAGCACAGATTACAGAAAGTAGGATAATAACATTGGTTCTATTTTTAAGAATACAAATGACAGACTGTGAAGTAATTATCGAAAGAGTTTAACAAGAGAAAGTAGAAGCAGTTGTTCTAGATCACGGTGACCAATACTTGTGAGTCTTAGACTCTAATCTAACCATATAGATATCTGGTAGGATGGCATCTTGCCCTTTACATACTTAGCCCTCAAGTTTCCCTTTCTCATTTTTTTCTTTAAAATAAATTTAATGTATCTTTATATGATATCTGCTGAATACAAAGATGTGGTTGAAAATTTATGGTTGCAGCCAAAGTAGAACAACACATTGAGCTGTCCTCTCAAATATAGGAATGTTCTAGATTCTTGAAAACCCAAGTGGTGAAGTCTTCCTTATTCTAGTATGGATTTGAAGCATATGATATGAGTGCCCCATCTACTATCATTGGTATCTACCATGCCTGTCCATACTGAGCCAATTACTTCTAACTACAAGCAGGTGTGACTCTTAGTCTCAATCCAAAAGTGCTGCCCCAAACCAATGACTGATTGAAATTGGTGAATAAATAAATATCTTAGCTCTATCCTTTGTTCTACATCATCCCACAGAGTTTCCTGGTAGAATGGATATGCATAATAATGTACCCTATATTCTACCTTTCCTTCTGTGATTAACTTCTCTACCACCCTACTGGGGGTTTCTGGATTCTTCTCCCCAATAAACCACTTGCATTCATAGCCTTGTAAGTACTGGTTCTAATTCTGAGAAAACACAACTTAAGAAAGGATTTATGCAATCACTTATTCAATAAATATGCATGATGCCTATCATGTACTGCACACTGCCCTGAGCTTATAAGGCTTATACCATTGAACAAAACAGACATAAATCTCTACTCTAATTGAGTTTATGTGTTTAAAAAAAAATCAATAACAAAAGTATATTGAACAGCTGAGAATAATAAAGCCTGAGTTACAGTAAATTACTTGTCCCAAAGCTCACAGCTCTTAAATTGTGGAATCAGGACTCTAATCCATATTATCTGATCTGATATCTTCCTATAAACCATTTTGAAAATGTAACACAAATAATTCCTCAAAACAAAGTTCTTTATTGCTTTTTTCTTTTACCATTTACACTAAGATTTTAGTTCTATGACTCTAAGAGATGACTGAAATTGTATATGTGTCAAAAATTGTGCCAAAGTTGAGTCAAGAAAAACATAGTTGCCTTCACCATAAAACCCTGAAGCTACAACAGGTCTACATAGGAGGAAAAAAAATGATACTCATGTAGTAAATATAATTTAGACTCAGAGATAAAGATGGACAACATTGCAAAGCTTTCAGTGACAAGATTTGTTATCCCTAATCTGTCTTTTTTTTTTTCATACTCTGGCATACTTTACATTTTGAGGGAAATGAGTTAGCCCATTTATATAGTCTCTTTCTCTCTCAACACAGAACATGCCTCTTACTTGACTTACTTGATTTACAGTTCAACTAGGTGCTACATTATCAATAAATAATCACATTAGCTTTTATCTTATCATTTCCTCATTGGCCACCTAGTCAGCAAGGTATTGATTTTTTTAAGATTCTGCATATAGTACATGATTGATTGCTTGGCTATACTCCCAAACATCTTTAAAGGTCTTAATAGTGCATTTCACAGTTAGATGTCTTTATTCACCTTTTAATAGGCTTGCTCACCTCTTTTAATAATACCACACCTGTGTAGAATCATATTTATCAGAGAGACAGCACGCTATGAAAGAAATGCAAACAAAATGTTTGAACTAAATTTAATATAATTCAAATAAATTTTCTAATAAAATTCACATTTTAAATCAACTATTAAGACATGCAGAAAGCAAAGTATTGCAATGGATGATATAAATCATTAAATCAGCATTAATTTATTCACTTAAATATTGCTTCACTTTCTAAATAAGTCACTATAAACAATGAAGAAACAGAAATATCCCTCATATTATTGTTTACTGAGTCTAAGAAAGAATTAATACTTTAAAATATGTATCTCATGATATATAGAATCTATCATCAAATTAATTTAATTAATATCCACAGTGGAAGTTGTTTGCAAGTGTTGTTACAGGACCAAGTTGAAACTTCTAACTGGAACAGCTACTGAGCAGAAGGGGAGGAGAGAGAAACCCACTGAACAGGTACTGGTTTATTTCACTTCATTAATCTTTATACCACCTTCACAGATTTGCTATTTAACAGTATCTCCTCTAATAGTATTTACTTAACGTTTTTCTTGAAATTGCTGAAATCTTTAAAATATCTTTATCATGAGCTACAAGATTCTTGGTATCATGATATGATATGCTGATTCACGTAATTTAAATGCATATTAAAATACATTTAAATTCTGTACACTATATAAAATCATCTCTTCTTTACATGTTAAATTCTTGATACATATCAGGAATCATTGATTGATTGGTTGATTGATTGATTTTCCAAATAGTTCAAGAGTAAAACACATTTAATCATACACTCATTCACATACACATGAATCAAAGATATCCTACTGATAGTACCTGTGGTTTTATTTAATTATATTTAAGGCACAACTGTGGATTCACAGGGTCTGCATAATAATTTTAGCTGTTCCAGGTCTATGTCCTAAAACTTTTCTTTCAGGATATTGACATGCATAAGAAATTTAAGGAAACAAACATAAGCCAATAAAAGCTCAAATATGGATTATTAGCAACGAATGAATATATTTCTCAAAGTTTACAAAGAATATACTGAACATAAGTCTTACAAGTTGGTTTAGATTATCTTAAGAAGAAATCTAGAAGAAAATGATTGCCCAGGAGAAATAGAAAACCAACTGTTATAGAGGACAATGACTGAGACAATAAAATTAATATAATATGCAATTATATGCACAAATTATATAATTGCATGCCATATCAATATAACATTGTGGGCTTTCTATATCTTGAAACCAAACTTCAATTATTTTTGGATAGATGATAAATACATTTATTTTGAATAGTAGTTTCAAATTTAATTCTAAGCTGCTGAAAAACTAGATCCAAAAACTAATATTTGATGGCAACTTTGAAAGACTATTATGATGATATGACAATATACCTCTATCTTTGACACAACCTTAGTAAATATTTTATTAAGAAATTACATAGGGGCATAAAATGCATTATTGTCAAACTTGCATATAGCATAAATCTTGGAAGAATAACTAAAATATGGGATGCCATAATTATGAGGCAATCATTCCCAATAATCTGAAGTCAGAGTTTGATAAATAGAGGATAAATTTTAATAGACACAAAGGGAAAGACCAAGATGTATGATGTGCAGAAGATTAAATATAATAGCCTTTTCCCCACTGAACAGAACAGGTTTTTTGCTGATACCTGAGAGAAAATTATTTTGAGGGTTTTTCTAAAATAACAATTTTAGTGTCACTTCTACATAGAAGCAATAATAAGTTTTATGTAAATTTATATTATATTTTATGTAACGTCATCAAACGAATGACAAATTACTAAGGTGAATGTTAAGAAAGACAGATATCATTTCTCAAATTGGTCTGTGAATCATGATTGGACATTACACAATCAAGGTTCTAATTTTTGGAAATAATTTGGAGTATAGTGATTATTCTTTATTGCACATTAATAGCAGACTTCAATGTGATATAAACATTCAACTATACAATAGCTAAGAAAAATGTCATCGAAATTGTCACCACGAAACAGGAGAGACGACATAATATACAATGATTGTAATTCTGTGCCTCTTATCCCCCAATATTGGACTAATGCATTTCTTTTGGTAAAGGGAACATGCACATAGATTCCAAATGAGGGTAGAAGAGATCCCAAAATCACTCATTCAGGTGACATGTTTAAAGTAAGGAAGCAAAATACCTGGATTTCACACTGTATTTACTGTGTTAGATCTTATTGGAATTGGGAAAAATAGGAATAAGGTGAAAACAGAAGCAAAGAGAAAAGGTAGAAAGACGGGAGAAAGGACAACGATGGTGAAGAATGAGGAAGAAATAAAAGATAAATTGGAATTAAATTTCCCGGACAACATAAAGAAAATTACCTTACTCTATTCAAACTGAGGAATGCTCAAATGGTTGATGAAAAATATTGAGTTTCAAAGGTCTATAAATTAAGGAAATTTATCCATCGCCACATAAATCTGTTTTGTAATACAGTGCAATCTATTTAAGTTAAAAGCAGAAACTCAGGTTTTCTTTTTTCCATTGCTAATGAATATACTGGCTAATTCAGCAATAGTGAACTAAATTTTGTTCTACTAAAGAGATTTGAACAAATTTTCTTGTAGCTTGATGCAAAGTTTTGATATAATACAGAAATAAATTTTCTATAAGATATCTATATCAGAAAATAGTTTATTCAATTCATTATTTTAATAGAAACCATTTGAAACAGTTTCAATTAACAGTAAGCTGAAAGCTTTGTGAATTACATATGCATTCTTTGTATTAGATAATTTCTCCCCTTTTAAGTATTGAAACTAACTTGGATAGAAACAAATCATTAAGAAAATTTCAATTATTTAGATGGCAATTTTTGAAAACAAATATACTCCATTGATATTACCTTATGGATTGTATTCAGATTCTTGATATTTACAGATGATGAAGTTACTATCTGGGAGAAAATAAATCTTATACAAGATTCTAAATTTAAGGTGTAGAAACAGCCTCAGAGAACTTATGTGACTTCCCCAAGTTACAGTGCTAGTTAATGGCAAAACTGTGATTAGGTACAGGATCTCTGACACTTAAAGTTGAAATAAGAATATGGAGATCTGATTTTCCCTGGGGCTAGACAAAGTTATGTTCAAACACATGCTTACCAATTAGTTAGGTTAGGCATGGACCTTACCTTTCAGACTCTCTGTTTCCTCATCTATTAAGTGAAAACTATAACAATAATACAATGATAATATCATACCACCTAATTTAAAGGGTTTTTTTGGTTTTTGTTTTTTTTATTTATTTATTTTTGTTTTCTGAGGGTTATGAGAAAGTGATTGACACATCTTAGGGTCTCAGTTAAATTACCTCATCCTTTCTTCCTCTTATCTCAGTGTCTGCTTTTCCATCATCTCTGATAATGACAAGGAATGCATCCTGTGAGTTAATTTAAGACTATGTGTTCTCAATTCAAATGATGAATAAACAGATCTGAGGATACATAAAGAGCCTGGGGTACAGTAAGAATAAACTTAGACCAAATTCTCAGATGTTAGAATGTCACAAATCTCTGTTGTTGAGTTTTGGTTGCCCTTCATCATTTTTAATAACCAAACCCTCATCCCTCTTTACCCACATCTCAAGCTAAAATCTTTCTTCAGTATGGCCCTCCCACTAAGCACCAAAGTCTGATAAATGAAGTCTAGACCCAAAAAGAGGCAAGTGCATCACTAGGTTCCTCCACAAGGATTGATTCTGTCTTCTCCAGGAATGATTGTCACTAGAAATTATTCAGAAACTCCATCAAAGAAAATATAACTCTAAAAGAAAAAATTTCAATGGTTTCTTCACTTTACAAGGTCAATTGATTGTTTCAGTTATAGCCAACTTCTGTGTCAGTTCACAACGTTCTGGAATTAAAATGGATTTTTATATAACCTTTTCTTTGAATGCTGCCAAATGGGCTTTTGTTCATCTAAAAAATGAAAATAGAAACACATATGTAACTGTACAAATTTATTGTAAAAAACATCTATCCAAATGCAGGCAAATATACCAAATCTAATTCAAATATACTAGACATAAGCAGAATAGTCCTCTCCTCATTTCTAAGTTAGCATGAGTGTTCTATAAGTTCAGTGTCAGAACGGATTTGTTTTCAGGAGGAGGATAAAAAATTCATTTACAGAGAACCCATTTTGTGGCAATTATAATGTAAATAATTTCAAAAATATGATCTTACTTAATCCTCTTAATAATGTTATGATAGATATTGTTCATTTTATATATAACAAAACTTATGGAGATTCGTACACTTAATATTACATGACTGGCAAATCATAAGGTCAAATTCTTTGCTGTTCTTTATATTTTTCATGCTACTACTGTGGTATCTACATATTTATTAATATAAATTTAATTAAATTGATAATTTTCAAAGCATTTATTAAGTATGCTTATGATGTAGAAAATGGCAGAATATTTAAAGTCTTGAAAATGTGTTATTTTACATCGTAATAGACTATAAACATTTAACAAATGTTAGGGGGTGTAAATTTTTAAATATATACTATAAACTATGAAATACTGTAATAAAAATGGATTAGAAAAGAAGCCCTAAAGATGTTATTGGCAGAAGGTAAAATAATGTTGGATTGATTGCATCATTTTAGCTATAAAGAAAGATAAATGTAATACACTTACACACACAAATACTAACATACAATTCCATCATGTTGGACCTAAAATATTGAGTTAACATCCCTAAGATTATATTTAGAGGCCTAAGAAGGAAAAGTCAAGTCATCTTAATTCTTTATCCTCGGTCTTAAATTTCGTATACACTCCAGATGTATTAACATTGGTTTTCCTTTCTCTGTCAAGCGTTTAAGAATGTTTGCTTTAGAGAAAATCTCTAGAGACAGATCTGAACTGAGGTTTCCAATAAGAAATCTATCACTGTTAACTTCTGTTGTTGCCTGCTAAAATGCAACACTCACCTAGGAAGGCTTTGGTTGAATGGTTTTATATCTCCTTGACTGACATGTGGCTAGAGAGCCAAAGGCTAATTTTTATTCTAAACTAAAAGCATCTAAATGAGAAGGCACTCATCATTTTAAATGAAATTGCATATACCATTAAAAATTTTTTTGAAGGAAAAAGGCATTTCTTAAAACTATTTGTATTCACTTGGCAGACATTCTCATACCAGAGACCATGCTAGTTATGGTGTCATTTGCAGAACTGTTTGTTCCACATTAAGCAAAATATCATCTCCACCTCAGCAGGAGATCTTGCTGCATAATTAAGTTGGTTCTTTTCAGAAAGGTTGTAATGCTGTCATAGTTATTGATTTAAAAAATAAATAAATAAAGAATCTCATTTCCAATGGGATTTAAAGACTAGTGAGATTTTTTTAATCCCTTAAAAATATAGCTCATATTTTTTCTGAAGTACTGTCCAATGTCTATCTTTCTTCTATTAACTATAGAAACCCACTCACTTCTGCATTTAAGACTTGGAATATATTGCTTTTATCCATAAGATAATTAATTAAATTATATTGATTTAGTTTCAGTTTCTCTTTTATTTCCATAACTAAATTCCTGGCCAGGGCCTTACATAGTAAGAGTAAAATAAAAGAAAAAAATATTATCATTCAGATCTGATCAGTTTAAATAACCTAAAGAATTAGCATTTCAGAGTGTCAACTGTACATAGCAGTGACTAATCAAAAAACAACAAAAAAAGTTTGCCCTGTATGAGGCAATGCCTATGTGGAGAAGGGATAAAATCTCATCAAAGAACAGAAGGAGGATGCTTTCATTTTGCACTTACCACAGTTTCTCTGCCTTCTTTCTTGTAGCCTGGCCTCGGTCCTAAACAGAGGGAACTGACAATGCCCATATTCTCCCCAGATTTTACCCTCATCCACTGTTAATTCTCCTATCTTTTACCATGCTCTCTTCTAGTCTTTAAGGGATTGAGGCAGCAACTGCACAGAGAGGATAAATTACTGTAGTGGGCCTTGGTCCAGTAATAATACTTGCAAATTCAGATTTAGGCTGGTGGCCTCTCAGCATCACTGTTTCATTGTCCCTGAATATCCCATGGGCTCCTATGCAACACATTTGTACCAGGGTTCTGAATTTGTCTTCTTTTGTATGTAGAAGCACTATTCTTCATATCTTCCTCATGTAGATAAATCTCCAGATTTTGAAATAACCCATCCAACTTGACCTTGACTGTAGACCAAATATATATAAAATATAGATATGTTTAAGGACCCAAAGTTGCTTCATTTCATTTTTACTCAGGGAGACATTACTGGGCACTAAATATGGTGGGGAAAAAAAAAAAAAAAGAAAGAAAAAAGAAAACCAAAGCAAAACAAAATAAAAAAAAACACAGTATAGGGTAACCACCATTAAAAATACTATGACAGAAAAAGTTCCCAAATCATTGGTGATGTAGCTTCATTCACAAGCTTTATAATTTAGCTTGAGTACAGAGTCATATTTCTAAATATGTTATCACCTTAGAGAACCTATAGTGCGTGATGTAGTCAGCTCTTTAGCTAATTTTCCTCTCTAAATAATTTCAAAATTCTCTTTGAAAACCGCCTTACCCACATACATGTGATTCCAATAAAGACTGCAATACAAGAACTTAACATACCTCATCACTAAGCACCTACACCTGATAGAATGGGAACTTCTCACAGACTAAAAAAAATTCAAGATACTATTAAGATTCTATTAGAATAAAGTTACAGTATGTTAAAAATTCTGTCTCTATTTAGAACTGCATTCAGTGTCTCTGTGTTATTCCAAAGTGATTGCTGATGTCAACTTCTTCATATACCAGCCTATTACTTGGAAACTAAATAATACACTTCTAAATAACCCATGAATTGAAGAAACTAAAAGTGAAATTAGAAAATAGTTAGAAATTAATGAAAAGACAACATATAAAAATATGTGAGATGCTGCTAAAGCAGTATATAGGTAAACATTTATTAAAGGAAACACTTATAATAGAAAAGAAGAAAGGTTTCAAATCAGTGCCTTCATTTCCAAAATAATAGATTAAAACAAAAAGAGCAAATTGAATCCAAAGAAAGAAGGAGAAAATATTTGCAAAACATTTATCTAAAAATAACTTAGATTCAGGATACATAAAAACTTGAAAAATCCAATAATATAAAAACAAAAAAAAAATAAAAAAACAATAGATATTCACCACGAAAGATATAGAGATAGCAAATAAGCATATAAAGTGATGTTCAATATCACTAGTTATTAATAAAATGCAAATTAAAATGAGATACCATTATATACCTATTAGACTGGCTAAAATTTAAAAGTACCAAGTATTGGCAAAGATGTGGAGAAGGTGGAATTCTTCAATACTGATAGTGGGACTGTGAAATGGTACGACTACTTTGTAAAAGAGTTTGATATTTTTTTAAAAAGTTAAACATGCACTTATCCAATGATCTAAACTTGAGGGGAAAAAAAATAAAAACAGATGTCCATTCAAAGACTAATACACAAATCTTTACAGCAGCTTGATTTACAATAATCTAAAATTTAAATAGACCCAAGTTAGTATAAATGGATGTATGGATAAAAAATATTGAAGTATGTGTGTACAATAGAATACTTCTTAGTGATATAAAGGATTAAACATTTGAAACAACCATCTACATGGAGCAGACAATATAATTAAACTAAGTGAAATAAGCCAGACAAAATGAATGCACAGTGTATGACTCTAGTTTTATATAAATAAACATTAATCTATAGTGACTGAAAGTAGATAAGTGGTTTTCTGTGGAGACAGGGATACAAGAAGTGGTAGCATGAAACAGTATGGGAAAGAGAAATCAAAAAATTTGTAGGGGTGATAAATATGTTCTTTATCTTGTGGTGGAGGTTTCATGGATGCATACACCTGTTAAAATTGATCAAATTGCACATTTTAAGTGTATGCATTTCATTGTATGCCAATTATATTTTAATAAAGCTGTTAAACAAACAGAACTCACAAACTACAGTGCATACACAGAATTGTGATTTGAAGATATTGTGGAAACAATATTATATACACCTGAAGATTCATACTAGTCACATGCTCTTTAACATTTATTATTATACTGGATATTGTTTTCTTAAGTCACAAATTCTCTGTAACTCTAATTATATTTTATTTCTTCACTGTCTGACAAGAAATGCAAGATTTTATAGAACCATTTTGTCACAAAATTTTGTAGTATTTATTTAAATGTTTTATTTCTTTCTTTCTGTCTCCACTATAAAATGTGTAATTGAGTGTTTTAGCTCACGTCAGTGCTAAGTATTTAGCAAAAAGTGCTGAAAAAGGGACAGACAAAACATGTTTTTGAGAGCCTACTGTGTTCTTACATACCTTCTAGGTGCTTACATACCATTATTTCTTTTAACCCTCTCATCAAGTTTCTAAGGACAAAATTATTATATCTGTTCACAGATGAAAAAATAGTAGAGGCCTAAAGAAATCTACTAAATTAGTAAATGTTGAAATCAAGAATGGAGCTGTGTTCCTAGGAACTCCAGAGTCTGTGGGCTCTTTTCACGATTCTGCTTAATATGCTGCTATAGCACACTTGTCATCTTACAGATGGTGAGGCACATTTCATTGTACAAATTAGAAGATGTTAGTGGTTCTATGTATTGAAACCTTTTTACAATTTAAGTCAATTTTGCACACTAATCAAGCCTAAACTATTGAATCAATAAGGAAGAAAAGCAGTAATTACACAAAAATGAATAAAATACATATAAACTCAAAGAAAGAAAACTAAAGTTTCAAAGTCCAGATTTAAGGAAGAAATGCCTTATATTTGGCTCAACCAAATGAAGTCTGTATTTTTTAAATTTTCTTCCTTCACTTATTTCTGAAATATTTATTTGTACCAGATTCTGCACTATGTACTGGGTATATGTTAAAATATAGAATATATATAGATCCAGCACTCCTGGAATTTATAATTTGGCAAAGAAGACAGTAACTTCATTAGAACTCTTAAAAAAGCATAAAAGCGGTTCATAAATGCAATACTGAAAATCTGGTAGAATGTATGTGAAATCTCTAAAATTGGGGGTCATAGGAGTTGGCCATAGATCAACAGTGTGAATGTGGTGGTTTTATTTGCTTTTAATCAAACACAATATTAGAATCAAACACAACAATGGAGAAGAGTAAATACTCATAACATTATCTGACTAAAAATGCTATATTCAGTTCTATAACCAAAACATAGAAATTGGGAAGGTTTCAGTGGAGAGATATACCACTGATTAACAATGGAAAATAGAACCCACATAGAGATATTTTTAAAAATGGTTGTTTGGCATGAAGAAGGATGTGAAAAAATTTAATTTGAGATTCCTTAAACAAAGGACTTTCACACAAAGGGTGGTATTAGGTTATTTAAAATTTATATTGGAAAAGATTAAAAGAAAAAAGCAGGCTTCATTTTAGGATGAGGACTTTAGACATAAAGAAGTATTGTTTATTTGTTTGTTGTTTGCTTTTTTGTTTAGATTAGGGATAATAGATGTGTCCCTACTTCAACCAGATGACATCTATCTCATGATCCTTTACTATCAGAAGATTCCATGAAGATTATAACATGTATGTACTCTACATGGAACTGAGCGGACTTGACATTTTCAGCTCCATCATTTATTGCGGTTTAGAAATGCATTCAGTGTTAATTCAGCAACATGTTTAGCAAACACTTTTCATTTGTCAGAAGGATGCTAAAAATTACTGTCACAGCATTGTGCCAAAAAATAAAACAAAGTGGATGGATCATTTTACACTATCAAGAAGTAGTAAATTCCAGCTGTGAAAGGCAAACAGCATGAAAAAATTTGAGGTTGGTATGGCCATCCACTTACCACACACTGATAGCTCTCAGACAGTCATATATATAGTAAGTAGAGTTGCATGTAATTACTTTCGGTTTAAGTATTCTAAACTAGAGATTTTATCATGTTCATTTCTTACATTTGTTTCAGTGCCAACAAATACTGCATTTAGTGCCAAGATCTTCTAAAGAAAAATCTGGACAATTCATGTCTAATAATTAATGACTAAGTTTCATAAAATAAGAAAAAGAAAAAAAGAATACTTTCTTATTTTTAAAGTTTTTTTAAAAAAATTGAACAAAGCACAGTGTTAATAATCTTCACTTCTTCATGGTAAAATTTTTTGAAAACATAAGATTAAGTAATATTAACATGAATACATAGTCTCTTCTCAAAAACCACTTGTATTTTAATCTATTTAATAATAATCATTTGTTCACCAAAATTAATAAGAACAATCGATCACAAAAAATCTAGAATTGATTTTCTTTATTAATAGACCCTCAGTATTATTTATACTTTATTTAAGCTGGGAGAAACTTTTGAATAAGAATACAGTGCAGACACCATTTAAAAAAGCACTATTAACAGTTCTGAAAATAACTTGTACAATGTAGAGTTAGAATCTGAAGAATGCCTTAATTTTCTGAAAATAATTCTGGTATGAAGTACCTACAACAAATATGTATGTGTGAGTATGCGTGTGTGTGTATGTGTGAGTATGCGTGTGTGTGTATGTACGTGTCTTCATGTGTGCGTGTAATCACTGGAAAAACTTCAGAAAGGAGAAAATGCATGATCTAAAAAATAAAAATATAATCATGTTCATTCACACAGTTAATCAAGAAAAAGACTATGCTTTTAAATGTGTGGCCTGTATGACGCGGATTGTAAACTGGATCACACACCAGGATAGTTAAGTGTATGAACATGGTGTTAGATAGTATTGAATGGCTATTGAAAAAGTTATGCTCTGTTCAATTCTCTTTCATTCTTCCTAGGTGCTTTATTATGAAAAGTTTGATCATGGAAAGATAAGGCTTCTCTGACACTAACCTCTCTTAAAAAGAGATTGATTTTGATAGTCCATTGTCAACCTAGAATTGTGTCAAACTAGCATTTAATGACTTTTTTTACTTTAACTCTTACTTTTATGGAAAGCCACTAGATTTCCATTTGGGGCCATGATCAGTGCTCTGTCTTTGCAGTGGGGAGGCTTTTATTACTATGTTTAGAATTGCCAGTGAAGAATGGTGATAAAAAAAGCAGACTAATTTTTGTTCAGTTTATTATTGCCTTCAAATTGTCTTCAGATAAGGCATCACTTTATTGTCATCTCTACTACTCTCTCATTGTTAGTGACAATAAGTTATTTTTAAAAAAACTATTAAGCGTTTATTTTTCTAATAACATTTACCTATTTCAATTTGTTTAGAATCATTTGTATCTGTGCCTTAATTCTTTGCCTTATTGCAAATCTAAGGCAGTTTAAGGAAGTTCTACTGAGTAACATGTATGGGTCTGGTGACAAATCCTGTAGATTCAAATATCTTTTCACACATTTTCTACCTGGGTGACCCAAGGAAAATTACACTCTCCAAGTCACCATATCCTTAACTATAAAATAGAAATAATAATAATATAGCTTTCAAGGATTGTTATAATGATTAAATGATATAATCCACATAAAGATTAGCACAGTGCTTAATACATAATAAGATTTAAAAATTATTAATTGCTCCTATTATTAGACTTCTATCAGTTCCCTGAGTCACTAATAAAATGGCTTACTTAATGCTTCAATTAAGTGTTTATTAATTTTAAATTAAATGAATATTATAAAGGTATAAAAACCAAGCATAATTATATAATTAAAATATTTAAAAAAAAACAAATAATAAAAATGTGCCCAAAGTATGCTTTGGGATGAATTGATTGCATCCAGGGAATTTAAAAAGCCTGGTGCCTTTCTCTGCAAAGAACAGAAGATGCTGATTGAAAAGCCCCTTGAAGTTCAATTTACATAATTTTCAATTTCTCTATTGTTAAAACCTATAATTATTGATAGTATTTATTGGTAATACCAGACTTTAAAATTATATATTCCTAATATTTATTTTTAAGAAATATTTTTAAAACAGGAGCTGCAATTACTTTCATTCATATATTACAAAATAAACATGGCAAATCTTGAAAAAATGTACATTTTTGCTTATATTTTAGGTGAGTCATTCTCAATTTACTTCTCTCCAACTCAATAAAATCTTCTTAATTCAAAAGGAACTGACTGATTTGTTAGAGTACTGAGTTCATAAAATGTTTTATGGTTACTAGAGGTAGTTTCCCCGAGATTCCCTGACATTTAGTCAGTGAGATTTAGATTTTCACTGCTCGATACCTATTTTTATCAAGAATCTTGTAGTTTTAAACATAATAAGGACCAAAGAGCAGTTGTTCGAAAGTATTCTCTTCTTGAAGCAGTAATCATCATGAGACTTGGTTTATACTCATTCCAAGAACTCTAATTTCTTCCAGAGAACTTCTAGCAGAGATATTCCTAAAGTAATACAACATCACACCATCTATGGAGAATTTCTAGAAACAGATAGACATATTCGTATGAGGCATCTAACTTCCTGACACACAGATATAATTAACTGATGTAGCTGTATAATTGTTTTATAGTAAAACCATGATTAATTGAAATTAAATAATATATTGGATTTTCTGAGTATGTTTTGGTTTTAGCATTCAGAAGGTAGTTACAAAGAAGAATAAAACATAGACAGACTCCATATTTGATTTAAAAATCTAAACTAATAAGAATATTAAAAATGGGGATCTCTAGCCAGATATGCTATTAAGTCACATAAGAAATTTTTGCCAGTACGATTTACTTGGTGACAGAAGAAATTAGATTACCACTTTAGAAATGTCTTCAACAGCTTAGATGTTACTCTTTCAACAGCTTAATATATCAAATTTTTATGGTAAATATTACATAATATTTTAAAATAAATTCCCAATATTCAGCTATGACATTTTTATTGAGTCTCCACTCCGTATTTAATACTAATTAATACACTCAATTCCTAAAGAATTGATTTTAATGAACTAAAACAAATTAGTAAACTAAAACTAATTAGTAATTACTTTAAATTTGATATTGGCATTTATAACTAAATGTTGTAATAAAATACTATTGCCCATATACACATATTCTGTAATATTTTATTGGTTTAAAGGTTAACTATTAATATATGAACTTGAATTAGAGATCTGATAGTGAAAGATATACAATTTACATAATTCAAATACTATTAATCAAAAATATAATTTTGAAAACAGATTTACTTGAAGTTCAATAAATAATATCAGTTTATATTTAATTTGCTTTTTTTAGATATCAGTCAAAATTCAGTAACTATATCAAAAGAGAAACATTTATATAATGGAAAATTTTTTCTTTCTTAGAACACAAAACTGTGAAGGGAAGTATAGTAATCATATGAATAACCTGATTCATAGGTGTAAGAAACATCAAGTCACAGAGTAGATGTGCTCTCTGCTTTACTTCTCCAGCACTTAAATAATATTTTTCGAGCCAACCCTGCTTTGGGTCAAAGACACTCATCATGAATTTCTGTTTATATTCTTTTTATAATCTCTCTCAAGAGTTTTAGATTATAGAAATGGAAATATTAATTACAAGGTTAAGATTTCAAAGAACAATAAAAATAAGTAATAATTTACTCTGATATCTATAACCCAGCAAGAGGTAACAGAGTTCATTATCTCAAACTAAATCCTATATCATCTGTCTCTCCACTCCCATTATTTCCCACATGCACTCTGAACAAGGAACAGTAATCTGATGACATTAAAAATCTACCCCAGAGGCATTGCATCCTAGACCGCGAATCTAAGACTGATTGGAGCATAAGTATGGCTATCAAAATTATCATCTATACAGCATCTATACACTATACAAAGACCACAAAACTAATAAATAGTACAGTTAAAACTCTTCAATAGGTCTTTTATTCTTATTACTATATAATGTCCTGGAATGTTAACAGCTGAAAATAGTCTTTTCATAAGCAAAATCTGATACCACTCAGATCCTCATAATGATTTTAACTAATAATCATAAATCTAAGTTCTCTTAAAGGAATAAACAATGTTTTCTACTTACAGACGCATTACCAGGTGTTGGTGCTGAAAAACAAGCATTACAATCTTTCATTTTACCTATTTTCATTTATTAATATGAAGCATAATCATATAAATATACTACCAAGCAACACTGAATAACCTCTGATAATATAAATGGTAGAATAATCTCAGAAAATCACCAGCCCAAAGGATACATGAACAGAAACTTTTATAAACTAAAACAAACACATATTTTTGTCCTAAAGGTAGGTTAAAAGAGAAAAATTTTTTTAAAGTCCTACATTTCTTACCTATTTTTTAGAAAGTGTCAAACACTTTTATTCTTCTCATATTCTGCTATAAATCTGCAACTAATTTTTGCACATTTGTGTTAGTATGGTTTTATTTTGTGTTTCTACAGAATCAAACATAGTTGATGAAGGATGAGGGAAACCGTATGATAAAAAGTACACACTCATGCACACAACAACATTGACAGAAAAAGGCCTACACTTAAGCAATGCATAGTGATGCCGGCACTCTCCAGCACAGATTACAGTACAGGTGCATATCAGAACAGTCAGACAGCAGAGACCAACAAGTTCCCGGAGAATGTGTGATAGGAGGTCCTTTCTCCTTCCTATCTGCTAAAATAAAAGTATATAATCCCACGTTTCTAAATATCTAAGAGAGATATTCTGATACCATATGTTAGAAAATGTCTTAACTAAATAAGTGTAAGTATACACTGTTTTTCAAGATACAAAATTTAGCACATCTTTTCCTATATGTATGAGGAAAGAACTTTCTCCCCATGAATTATCTTAAAATCACAGAACTATTATTTGCTAAATGCCATTCTAAGAGTAAGTTAATAAAATTTTTGAAAATAGCTAAATTCACATATAACTAAACTCAAATATCATGAATCGTTTTATTGTATTTATAGTCGTTACTATCAAAGCTCTCTCCCACAGGCCCATTCCAGGTCCTCCATCCAAAGTATAATTTAGCCTGATATTGACTCTAAATATTGTTACATCTGCTTTGAATTAACTCTCATGCAAGGTGACAATTAGAGAACTGAGACTATTTGGTTTCTATAGCACAGATCGTGTGAACTGTTTTGTGCCTTATTTGCCAATGAATTTGTAATAATTGTAGCATGTATAAATAATCTTCATTATGGAACATGGTATTCCCATTAATACACTAGAACACTAGAAAATATTAAGCTTCAAATTAATATAGAACATGTAATATAATTTATGTAAACATCGAAAATACTATATACAATTAGGTACATATTAATGAATGCATACTACAAAGTAAATGCAAAAAAAACAAAACATGTAAATGACACATAATGATTTCAGGCTTCTGGACAGGTGCAGAAAGGTAAGAGGAAAAGATAGAACTAGTCTTTAATTGTTATTGTAAGGAACTGGATGTTTTAAAAGAGATATCTCAGGCCAAATATTAAAATCTATTTAAAATGGCACATGGTGCTTACTGTATGACTTTCCATACAAGTCTGTATGTTTGAAATATTTTATAGTTTAATATATGCTTGCTTTTACTTTTTTTTTTAAATCTGTTTCTTATACTTTTATAGCTTGAGTAGCCTGATTCAAATTTCCTTACCAGACATTTAAAGGAAAATAAAAGCACTCTTTGATCAGTTCTATCTTTTGGTTGAATGTGTTCAGTGTCATACTGGAAACATCAGGCTGTGGAAAGTACAAAACTACTCCAAGAAGCTGAAGTCCTCTTACAAGTCCTAGCTAGTGTGGTTACAGCTAACACTTTAATTAAAAATAATTAGGCAAGCAGCAGGTTATACATCAAAGCTGCTCAAAAGTGGCAAATGATGCTGAACCATCTTGGAAGCAAGCCTCCTTTTGATGACAGAATTTTAGATAAGATAAAGAAATCAGGAAACAAGACCATAGGAAGGAGTAATGTGGCAGAACAAACAGTGGATTCTAGAGAGCTGGAGACTGAGTGCAGAGCTGACCAGGAAACCCAGCCAGACCAACTGATGAAAAGAGTGTTTCATTGGGATCTGGGAATTGAGAGTATAAA
>NW_006442484.1:18425083-18444604 GCF_000325575.1 Pteropus alecto
GTTTCAACTCAGATTACAAAGCAGAGGAATGAATCTAGTACAGATCCGTCAAACTCCTAAATCCACATTTCATTTCTAAAATGGAAGTCATAGGAAGAAGGTGAAGACAGTTTGAAACTGAGATTCTGAATGAAAATCCTGAAGCTACTGCATTTAGAGTATTCTACTTATTTTGCTCAGGTATTCAAACATGGTGTTTGCCCAATATTGTAATAAATAATAAAAATCTTCCAAGAATAGTCAACAACAACAATAGTCTAGTAAAAGTGTGTACATCTACATTTTAAAATGCTTATTTTTCTTTGGGTATAGAATGAAGAAAGTATAAACACCTACAGGCAGTGAGAGTAATTTTATAACTATTAACAACTTACAATATAACATTGCAACTGTCTTACTATGACTGTGGGGGTAGCATAGATTTCAATCTTTGCTTACACAGAAATAAAACTAAAAAACATTATTAAATATTTATGAATTGAAAACCAAAATGTGCCAAATGTAGCTTTTACAAACTGATAAATTTTGCTATCTCAAAAATTCAGTGTAATAATGTTAGGTAGTTAAACAAGCAAGAGCAACAGGAGCAAAGGCCCAGCTCCATAACCATAGAAATTTCTCTTGAAGACCTTCTATAAGGGCTTCCCAGAAATACCTCCCTTTTAGGTTACAAATTACCCCAAATCCTAGAGCACAAAGGCCATAAAAGCTGCTGGCTAAACCAGCTACAAATGCATGCATAGAAAGTACTATCCTTAACTTCAGCCTCATGATACCAACATTATAATATCATGACCATGCCTGGAAGTTCATGAATCTAATTATAACAGACTGAATTCTGGGTAAGCACATGCTCACTAGGCAAAAAGTTGTATAGCAGCCAACTGTCAGTTAAGGTGACCTCACATACAGATCATCTAGGCCCTCCCATCACAGCCCAAATATAAACAGACCTTCTCATCTCTGTGTTGTTATAGTGTTCCTGGCTGGAAACCCTCCCTTTCCTTTGGGGTGTACTATCTTATTTCTTCACCTTCTAAATTCCACAGGGCTGCAGCCTTCCTTAGTGCAGCCCCTCTCCTTTGTACTTTCAATAAATCTTACTTTTTCTCAATTTCACCGACCTGAAATTCTTTGCTGACTGGGCAGGAAAGAACCCAAGAATAACACTCTACACCACCTTCCACTGTCCTCCTCCTCCCCCCTCATGCTGCTATGGGGACACCGGATTTCACCGCACCCCACTGGTGACAATTAGATGGAAAATTATGTAGTTAATTTTATTTTTAAAATGTATATCTAAAGTCTTACGAAGACTAGATTTTTAGACCAAGACTCTTTAATTATATTTAATGTACTTCTATTCAAAATTGATTCATTGCCTCCTTAAATTCTAGATTAGCATACAGTCTTTACACATATTAAATATATTAGTTGTTAAATTTGCAAGTACTCATAAAATTCTCAAAAATTACACAAGATTGAATTCAATAAACAAAATAAAAAATTTTAAAAAATATTTACACATTGCCAGTATTTTAATTCTCTACATTACATGTGTTTTTTTTTTTTTTTTTTTTTTTTTTCGTGCTTTTTTATACTGTTTTTTTTAGGCTATTCCATATCTCCTCTTATAAGTGTTGTTCAATATAAATGAAATTTCAGAGAACTTAAATGTTTTTTATTATTATTTTCATTTCTCCCAGAAGACTTAAGAGCCATGTGAAATCTAGCAAATGTATTTACCAATTTTTTCTATAAGTTTGGAAATCCTATCTTTAGGATTGAACAAAGTTTGTCTTCTCTAATCAATTACTAAATTAATTTTTTTTGTTTCCCAACAATGCCAAGTTTGGTGTATTCACCTACAAAATAGCCTCAATCAATGTTGGCAAATGTTGATAAAATGAATTACACATGACAACTATTCTTTTGTCTCACTGTTGACATTTTCAAGATAAGATAAATTGCATTAAACAAAATGATTATATTCTTCATTTGTCCAATGTTAATGAAGGAATATTTATTGTAAATAAAATAAAATTATTTAAAGTGAAAATAATTTTTCAGAAACAAATTCTTACTTAAGTGATTGCTGTCATCTACTAAAACAGAACAAATATTTTTATTTTTTCTTTTTTATCATGTTTAAGAATAAACAATAATCATTGAATGAATGGAAATCATATGTATGTAAGCAGAAAAATGAAGGAAAATACAAAAATAGTGTTTGATTGTTTCTATTTATTAAATGTTAATACTATTTAATAAATATTAATATCATCTTCTAATATAAAATGAGTGTTTTATGCTACCTTTTTGATCTGTCTTTTCAGAAAAGTTTTGACTTACACAGTAAACAATACTTATTCTTCTGATTTACTCTCCATGCTTTTATAAACTAGCCAACCTGAAGTTGTTGAACACAGAGACAAAACTTTCTCATATAAGACTTTAATCTCATCAAACTTGTGCTCAAATTCGTTTCACTATGACATCTCAGATGATGACAGAAACACAATAGGTAAGATCCACAGTACGAAACACTCACCGCAGTTGGCCTCATCTGATGCATCTGCGCAGTCTGGATCCTCATCACAAACCCACAGCTTGGAAATGCAATGCTTGGTAGTTTTACATTGGAAATAGTCTGGAGAACAGCTGTTTTCAGCTTAAGAGGAAAACATTTATTATAATGTAGCTTTAGACAAAGAAAGTTTATTTAAAAAACAATCAGACAAACACATGTTTAAGATAGTTAAAAATGTATCATTTTTTTAATTAATAGGCTCTGAAGGGAAGGAGTTTTAACTTTTAAATATCTACAATGTATTCCTAATATATTTGCCAGTAGAAATAAATAAAACATATTTATCCAAGGATGCATTTGATAAAAATCAGTTTTAATATAACCCTACCTTGATCAGATATTTTGAAACTAATTTTAAAAATAAAAAATTCAGGGCTTTTCAGAATATTATTTTTCCAGATAAATAAATTTAACAATTTATACATATGCATTTTATAAATAGGAAAAGATTAAAATTAGAAGAGATTGGTGAATAAAGAAATAGAAAGCATAAAATTTATCAGAATCTCTAGTTGTTTTGAGTCTTTGAGGGAGGAGGTGAACATCTGACTCAGACTATAAACTGCATCACAAATTCTAGTCAGTTTAATGGATCAGCTTCTGGAATGGCTAACCATAAAGAATGGGTATTGACTTTATTCTGAATGCATCACCTTAATCAAATCTCTGGATGGCTGCACGTTATTTACTTATAAAAGTTTTAAGGGAATCAAATAAAACTTCAGCAAGACAGAAATGTTGACAGTACTTCTGTTGAAATCCTGAGACCTGACAGGTGTTCTCTTGCTCACTTCCTCTGTGTGGTGTGTGTGTGTGTGTGTGTGTGTGTGTGTGTGAGATAAATTGTTTTGCCCTCCACTTAAAATAATTTGATTTTTGGTGGGAGATGAAAATAAGAGATAAACAAAATGGAAAATATTTCACTATTTTTCTCTAAAGTGGCTTGTTAAGATACATTAAATGGGATATTATTCACAGTTTTTAACACGTAATTTTGTTAGGTTACTTTGCTCAAATTTTGTTTCTCATCATACCCTCAAATATATTTATGGGGACAAAAAAGGCAATTTCTAATTAAAATAAAGCTGATTTCATATAACTAATTTCTTCATAGAAGAAAATTACCTGTAGCTACTTAATATAGATAAAAACATTGATTTATGAAAAAACACCATAATCATCAGTAATGTTGTTTTTGCTTCTCTTAAGGATAATATGGATGAATGTTTCATGTTTGTCATAATCTACAGGTGGTTTTTTAAGTAAGCATCACCCATGTTTTAATTCTCTCTATATTCTTTATATAGCACATTTTGGATAATCCATTCCAATAGGCACTTATTTGGAATTATTTGCATATAATTACTGTATGAAGTTATGGTGCACAATGATAATTTTTAGATCAATTTCCATTGGGAGCCAGAAGTAAGAAAAGACAGACCATTTTTAGGTGACTTACGACAATCCCTTTCATCTTCCTCATCCCCACAATCATCTTGTCCATTACATCTAAGGTTTACTGGGATACACTTCTGGTTCTTGGTACACTTGAACTGACCTGAGAGGCAGACATGTGTATCTAAAAGATAAAAAGAGAAAAAAAAATGTGCTAAAACCTATGCCTGAATTAAATCCGGGGGGATATAATCAGTTAAGAATTAGGCTTATGTTCCTTAGTTAAGAATTTAATCACCTACCACAGTTGAGTTCATCAGAATTATCTCCACAGTCATTCTCTCCATCACAGATGAAAGCGGGCAGAGCACAGAGCCCTGTTCCACACTGAAATCGGCCTGGTTGACATTTAAATTCAGCTAGAGGAGGAAACATAAGTATTGTGGAATGACAATCTTAGCTCATGACTTTTTAAACAGAGCTTTTCTGACATTCAAAATATTTATAATTTTACTATATTAAACATATCCTAGAGCACAATGGGAATATCTCACATTTAGATAGCTGTTAGATTTAGATGTACAGATAAGGTATGAGCAACTCAGGTGGCCTCGCAATTACATTTCATAAACTGAGAAGAAAGCAATTAACTCATATAAGTATAAAAATGTATATTGAAAAACATAAATTTCTCTTCATTTCAAAGAAATGGTATTGAAAAGTTAAGTGGCAGAATAGAATTTATTGTAATTAAAAAAAGTTATTCCAATATCATTAAAAAATCGTTTCTTTTTGGTTGCATTGTCTGTCATGTGTAAAGAAGGAACATCTGACTTCAATACATATTCTCCAGAACTATTTAAAGAAAATGCTTCCTATAAGTTTCATATTTTAAATCAGTTTTATTGGTATTCATTTTTATAATTCGATTAATACATAAGGACAATATCTTATAAATAGTAAAGATTGTTATACACCATAGATATTATAGTAAAAAAATCAAAGATGATAATATACTTTACTTGCTATATTTTTGTTTTTATATAAAGAATCATAATAATAACAAAGTAGGATCTATTGAATATCTACTAAGTATCAGGTGCTGGGTGAGGTCCTTTCACATATAGTTACTAATTAAATCTTATAACATTCTCACCATAGAATTACCATAAACATTTTATAAATGAAGAAATTAATCTTATGGATGTGCAAGTTTCAAAAGTTTCAAGTGCTAGCTTTCTAATTTAAATCCAGATCTGACTCTCAGGTCTTCTCACAAACTATGTTACTTTCAATAAAAGACAGATCTTTTGATTGATGATCCTAATGTATGTAACTAATCACTGATTTTGAGATTAATAATAACTAATAATGATACATTAATACAAATCAATAAAATATTAATGAATTATATTTTAAAATTTCTTTGGAAAATAAATTATACTTTTAAATTACAATGTTAATTAAACATTTTCTTAACACTTAAAAAAAAAGACAACTCAATACATACTTGACTTCCATAGAAGTGAATTGTAAAATATTGAAAGTCGTTTACCTATAATCTATAAAATTTATTAATTAATCACACTAAATGTTTAAACTGTGCTATAATTAACTTTCTCATGCTCTAAATTAAACATGTGCATTTCTTCTATTTTTTATTGCTTTATATACAATTTCCTGTAACATTCCTTTGCTACATAAACAACCCTCCCATGAGAATGAGGCAAATCCTTCCTTTAATGCCTGGGAAATCACTGGGAAATCTATCTGGCCTTTAAATGTGTCTCTAAACTGATCCTTGGTGAATTAGAATATCATAAGAAATGTAACTACAAAGTTATCATGCCAGAGACTTCTTGATGCATCACTCTCATTTACATTCATGTAAAAAACATATAAGTTTGCAAGTATGTGAAACTGGAATCAAGCTTTCCTGCCTTTTAAGGTGCAATTATAGATATTGTCAGTAGCTCTTTAGTAATCGCATATTTTGATGATGCAGCTACTCAAAAATGCATACTAAATACTCCACAGACTCATGTACATCATTTTCCACTTCACCATGACTCTCAAAATAAAAAGTTATGTCTACAGATGTTCAACCCAACAACTCCAAGTATGAGATCATTTATTAAAAGATCACAAAGATATAAACACATAGTGTTGGTACTCAACCAAGATAGGGATTATGCAGAGGCTCTTAGATACCAGATGTCTCTCTGGTTTCCCTCAGAGGAAATTAAAGTTATATGCGCTCACCATATATTCTGTGAATGGGTAAATATGTGAAAAAAGCCTCATTATACTAAATTTATAGTTAATTTTTTATATCAATATGCTTACAGCACAATTATTCAAGATTCAAATTAGAGTTCAGGAGCTGCAAATATATTAGAAAGAAAAGCATTGATGCTAATGACCTTCTCTGCAGGTCATCATAGTGATATTTATTCAGAGAAAATTTTAGGGAATCTGAGCAGGAAAGGTCATCTTCGCATGAGGACTAAATTAACACATTTATGTTATTTCTATAAATTATGAGAATAAATTGTATTTATTCACTATACCTTGAAAAAGCTTACTGTATTGTGGAGAAATTAAAAACTTTCATTAAATGAGTAAGCCTCAGTAGGTTCCTGATATAATTTCCTGTTTCTTTGATATTTCTTTTAATTTGATAACTTAAAAAATATATATATCAGGCACAATAGTAGACCTATCTCATACAGATACTACATTTTATATACTGCCTATCATAGTGGAAACAAAAATAAAAATAATAATAATTCAAAGAGCGATGGACCTTTCAGAAACATCAAAAGAATATTAGAAAAACAATGACTTTCATAACACTTTCTTTCTCATTGAAAATATTACTTATTGCTTTCAAACATATAAATGAACTATGTGAAAGAACTTTAAATGTTTGATACGCTTGGTAGTGACCAGAGTGACAGAATACAGCTCACCTAAATAACTACCTAGAGACCCTAAGTTTGAAACAGCTTTGTAATTATGTGGTGAAAGTCTACAGAGAAAAGTGCCAGTACACTGCCTTTCTTTAGTGGAGGCCTAAGATGAATTTTAAACACAATTGTCAAGGCCAAATTGTGATAACCATCTACGGGAATGTTGAGAAAATTATCAGGACTGACTAAAAGCATCTTCAACTTAACAGGACAGTATTAGAGTGAACCGTGGAATGAACTGTAAAGGGCTATCAAGGAAAAGTCTGTCGATTGTCCATTGAAATCAAAGTTACTGAAGATAGCTAAAAATAAATAAAGAAATAACTCCTAACCATGGTAATCACAGTCAAATGTCAAAATATAATTTCTAGTCACTTTAAGGCAACAACTAAGAGCATATTAAATTGCCTAACTTCAAACTAACAATTTTTATTGGAAAATCTGACTTTTAATGAACTTTCAGTATTTTAATACTGACAGAAAAGTGGAAAAAAAATGTATCCTATAAAGTTAACATTTCAGTCACTGAGTGACATTCTGAAAATGTGCCCATTTTTTTGCTTTCAAATTGGTGATATTTTAAGTTAAAATCATGCAGATTGTTACTCTACTCATTAGTACATGAAGCAGCATAGTTTTTCTACAAATAATAAAATTTTAGATGAAAAAATTAACATAAATTGCTGATGCTGTCATTCTAAATGTAATAGTTATTAAATATATAACCAAGGCATTGCAACAAATTTTTGTTGTATCCTTAAAGATAGACATATAAAATCTTTCTATTTCAATTTTGGAAAAATATTAGAGGCAATACTTTAGATCTGTCTTCAATTTTCTATGTCTAGGATTTAAGGAGCTCTAAATTCTCAATTCCTACATCTACCAGTATACTCACGACAGTCATCAGGTTCATCAGATCCATCACCACAGTCGTCCACAGTGTCACATTTCCACCAGAATGGAATACATTTATCAGTTTTGCAACGAAACTTAAAAAAAAGAAAACAAGATTGAAGAACCCTACTCATATATAGTGAATATTTAAAAATTCACCAGGGCAGAACAGCCTAGCCTAATCTCTTGCCACAAATGTAAACTATGGTGGTCTTAGAATACTCCAGGATAGGAATAAATGCACAAGAAACAGCAGCAAAATGATCTGCCAGGAAAGCTCATTGTCCGTGCAAACCTCCTGAGATTTCCCAAGCACATAGGAACTCACTTATTTACATATTGTCCAAGGCTGCTTTTGCACCACAGCAACAAATTTGAGTAGTTGCTACAGCCACCATGTGGCCAACAAAGCCTAAAGTATTTATTATCTGGCCCTTTATGGAAAAAGTTTTCCAAACACCGAATAAGGATAGAAGTTATAAGGAATATCAGGAAGAAATATCAAGTTGAATTAATTTAGTTAATTTGAATTAATTTAATTGAATCACATTTTCCTAGGAATATGGACATTTCAATTAATATCTCCCAGTCTTTGTTTCTTAGCCACAAAATGGGGAGCTGAAGATAATCTAAAGAATCTTTTCTAGCTTTGTCATGCTGTGATTCCATGGAATTTCCTGAGATATTATTATGCCTTTAGCCATAATAAATATCTACCATATATAAATTTTAAGAATGCTTTTTTAAAGCGGTTGAGATCAATACAGTTATTTTCAGTTTTTAGAATTTCTAATAAATATACATGATCTTTAGGATATAAGAGAGATATTGATAACTAAAAACAGGTAACAATAAGACCATAATAATTTTTTTGCTATTATATATATTTTATTAATAGAAATGCAAGAGAACTGTTGTAATGTAATTTTTCTCAAGATTATACAAAACACTATTCACTAATATATTTATTAATTTTGGAGGGGTCTATTATTCTTTCCATTTAAAACAGTTAAAGAAACAGTATTAAGAATGATTTAATTCTATTACTTATAGGAAGAGAAAATTTTAATTGCTCTCTTTTAAAATGAACCATTAAATTTGGAAAACTAACAACAGAGAAATTTTTGAAAATGTCATACTGAAATATTTACTTATATGCTATCTAGCACACAGGTAACTTGTTGATAGTGTAATTATTCAAGTTAATATTGCATATTATTTATAAGGAAGGTGATCTGAACTCAAATTTATCCCCTGAGGCAGAGTACAGAATTATTGTTTCTGCTAACTTCACTATTGGCCAACTGTACAGAGATGAAGAAAGCTCAGTCCATGTTTCCTTAGTGATCTCAGACCACAAACTAATACTTTTTTAGCAACATTCTATTCTAAGCTTACCCACCTAAGGTAGAAGAAACTAAAGTATACCTTCTGTACAGAGAGAACATGCATCTGAAATAGTCGTCACTAAAATATTCACTTTAAATTATTGAAACCAATAAATAGATAAAGGTTAGGGTATTCCTAAGTTCAATTTTCTCTAATAAAAATGTATAACAAAGCTAAAAGTTTTGTACACTTAAAGTACTGTTACTTTCTCCAAGTAAGAGAATTCGATGCTAGTCTTTGCTGAATCTTTCTGGATATTATGGAGTTAATTCAGGGTAGATTTACATCTTTTTTTTTTTAGTAAGGACATTTTTAAAAATTTATTTCCAGTGGCAATTATGAGAAGGAACACCGTACTGTGATTCTAAGAGAAGATCTGACTGTTCAACTGATTTTCCCTTATTTGCTTTGCCTGTGGTCTTGCCTATTGTGGTTTTCATAAATTACCAGAGGAAAAATGTTACTTTTAAAGATAATGACTGTCTTGGGGATACAAGACTAACTCTGAAAGCAATTGCCCTAAACATTAAACATTTCCAGTCATTACTATATATCAAAGTATATTAATAAGATGACTTCAGGTCACTTGAGTATATTTAAATTCTTCCCAATTAAGATTTAAAAAATATCTAAATTATATACTTTTATATTCACTAAATATGTCTAATTTAAATAAACATCGACTTGAAATGACATGTGATACTATAATTTTGCATATCATTTCATTTTTAAATAAGAACATAAAAGTGTTTTGAGTTCAGAGAAGGCCGGGGTAAAATATACTTACTATTTTTTATGCTAATCAATATTTTATTTATTACTCTCAGAGGAAGAGCTTTCTAATTTGCGTCTGAGTTTTATTTTTTTATACTTAAATATAATAACTTTAAAAAGATTAGTGGTAAATATAAATATAAAGCATTCTTCATGATAAATGTTCTCCAAGAGTAATATCTTCATAAAATAAATTGCAGATTGAAATTTCACCTACAAGAAGAAGCTATAAAGAAACTATTAGATTTTTATCTTGGTTCTGTTAATTATAAATTCTCCATCTCCACAATGGCCGCAAATCTTCCTAATAAATTTAGATTTCTCAAAAAAAAATAAAGAAGAAGAAAAAGAAAGTACTAAATACATGTTTACTAAAATGGATACAGAAACGAAATGTAAATCCCACATATAGTGAAGTTTAGTTAAAATAGGAAAAGTCTCTACTTACAAGATAAGTAAAGCTATTTTAAAATTAGTTTCTTAATTTAAAATTAGCTTCTAAATGTAATAATTTAATTTTAATATATGAAGTTGTTAGTACTACAAAAATTGACTTAATTTTTATTTTTTTATTTTATTTTTTATTTATGCCTACAGCACCTACAGTCTGTACAGTCTTCCTAGATGCTCTCTCATCCAAGTACTAACAAACCCGATTCTGCTTAGATCAGACACCAGGCTTGTTCAGAGTGGCATGGCCGTAGACCATGGACCATGGCTCCACTGGGGCGTGAACCCAGGACCTTCTGCGTGTAAAGCAGATGTGCTAACTGCTACACTATGGAACCATGTCTTAATTTTTACTTTTATACTTTTTCATATGTTCATTTTCAATTCTAATAAAATTCTTATTGGTGTGATTTGCCTATTTTATTTTTCTACAATACAATATTATTGGGAGATATTATTGGATGCAACAATTACATAACAAATCAAAATCCCCTAGTAAAATAAATTTAAAATGCAATAATTTTATCAGAATTCTTAATGGTATGATTCTGAAATACCTCGATTATTTGCTTCATTTTAATGTCTACCTCACTAGAAACTGTGTTTATATAAAGTGACTTTTTTTCCAGAAGTATACAGTTAAATCAGAAAAGAATCAGAGACAAAATGGCTGCATAAACCAAAAGATTTACAAGGATAACCACTAATGGGTTGTGTTAGTTAGTCTTCATTAACTTTTTTCTTAAAATTGAAACAAATTAAGTGATTACTCTTTTTTCAGGAAGTGTTGTTGAACACAAAGATATTTGACCTACAATTTTGTTGTTGGTGGTGGTGTTCTGTTTCACTATTGTTAACTATTTTAAAAATTCATGCAAAATGCTATAGGCGATATTAGAAAAATTATAAATATTTTAGTGGTGTTATCATTGATAGCGAATTGAGAAATAATTTAACTATATGAAAAATACATTTCTAGGTTGATATAGTTTTTCATTTAATTGATGAATTTTTTTTTGCATTGAGTTAAAATAATTATAGATATTCTTACATAACAACTTGAAATGTTTTATTTCTTTTATGACTACAATATGACTGATGATGTTTTACTACCTATATCCTGCTGTTTCAAATGTTCATCTGTGTGTCAAGCACTGTCTGGCTTTATTTTTGATTGGCTACTAAGACTCACTACACTGTAAGCATCTTAGGCAGGGTTATCACTACATCACTATTAAGTCACTCAATGCCTCAGTGTTGGGTCTCAATATAGTGACTCATGGACCACTCCAGAACCAGGGACCGGAGGGTACTTCAAAATAACCTGGAAGTTAAGCTAGAAATCTGTCTAAACTAAATAGTAGTAACAGGAATCATATTCTAATTTTTAAAGTAATTTCTCTCTTAAATATTACCTCTAGGAATAATTAGGTTGCTTAATTTACCTCTCATAGCAATTTAAATTTCCAGTTCTCTAAAAATATTGTATTTTGTTTATATAAACAATTAGGGGATTATAATTAAAACAACACACATGTAAATAAAGAAGAGACTATAACCTATGCTTTCAATTAAAGCATCAGAACCTACTGATGGCAGCTCACACTAATTGCTCGCATACCCTTAAGTATATTCTAGTTGTTCTAGAGGGGAAAGATAGTATTATTTACTATGCACCAAGAACTTATCCCATTTAATCGTCATAACAATTGCCTGGAAATATTATTACTCCTATTTAAAAGATGAGAAAACTAAAATGCCAAGAAGTTAACTACAAACCCAAAGTAATCCAGACAATTTAAAGCAGAATCAGGGTTACATTCAGAAAGAACCTGGCTTCAGAGTCTGTGCCCTTAACCACAATACATGCTGCCTCCTGGAAAAGGTTAATTCTTTTTCATTTGTACAATTCTTTAATGTGTGATATGCATAGTCATAACTTGAGAGGCAGGCTGAGCTAGTATTAGGTTCTCCATTTTGAAAACAAGCACACCCTAAAAGAAATCAGTCTCTTACTGTAAAGTCATTGCTAGAATTGAAAAACCAGCAAATTCAAAATACAGCATTCTAAGAATAAATTTAGTCATTTAAAAAAAAATTACATAGTTTCTTTGACAATTTTATCTTAAATAAGATAGTGACTTAAATATAACAAAAGCAAATTTCTTGACAACCATTATATGATGGTTATCCAAAATTTTAAAGTAATAAAATCTAGTTCTCGCAACTACCATTAAGTAGAAAATTTAACTTCTGGGGTATGTTTACTGCAAATAATTACATTTTGAAGAAAAAAAGTTTTCAGAAGGAAGTTTTTCAATTATATAATTTTTCAATTAAAAACAATCTAGAAAATTAATTTCCATCCATTTTTATCTTTTCCATCATGTGCTCTGAGGAATGGGGAGAGGAATGGAGATGGTGATACAGAGCAGATTATCTAGAATACTTGTTTGTTTAAGCTGCATATATCTTAGCTTTAACCCTAGGCCTCAATCTCCTTGCCTTCTTGAAATATGTTAAATCTCCTCTGATGATTCTGCTATGCCCACTCATGACTTGAAACATTATGTTGTGTATAACTGTGGAAGAATGATTTCTATTTTCATTTTTTTCCTCCTTTTTGGTCTCTATTTGTATTTCTTAATTTTTAATGTTTGTTTTAACAATATATATCCAATTGTTTTTCTTTTATTCCATGACCCTTTCTATGATATATGAAATAATCAGCTAATTTAATGCTAAACAACAATGACAAAATTGTGTTCTAAAAATGGTTTAAATGAAGAAACAAAATTCAAGCAAAGCCTTTATAACAATTTGCTCATTTATCCCAGGAAATAATTTCTAGACCTCTATTCACCTGACTGGCTGTGCAGTTGGATAAGCAAGTCTTGTTATCAGCTGCAAGATAGAAGTTGGTGGGACATGCACAGGTGTGAGTCTTTCCAGGGGCTAAAAGGCACAGATGACTGCAACCTCCATTATTTATCATACAGATATGTTTGGAGACTATAAATGAGAAAGAAACAACAAGAAAACAGGATAATCAAGACCAATAACATAATATGGGATTAAGGATATGACATTTAAGCTTCATGATTTGAATTTAAATAGAACTTTCTAATCAAGAACTCATTAAAATTATAAATGTAATTTTATTTTATTATGAATTCTACTCATTGTTCAATGGCATTCATTTTACTATTATATAATTTTAAGAATGCATTTACATAAAAACAAGCATTTTAATAGAAAAATAATTATCCATTAGAAAAAATTAGAGACTAGAAGAATTTTGGATGAAGACATACATATATTTAGAAATATTAATGTAAAATAAACGATGAAACAATGATCTACAACTAATAGTTGTAGAACCCATAATAGTGTAAAACCCATAATAGTGTATGAGTTTGTTTTCCAGGCCAAACTTGTGTGTTAAGCAACAGAATTTTTTTCATAACAACTGATAAAATTCCCACATATGCTTAAGAAAACAATATATTTCTCATATTTATAACCCTAGATCTACTTAAATTTAATTCCTTTTACCCAGCATTCCAGAAACTAAGGGTCTTATAACTATTTTGTAAATAAATTATTTCAAGAATGCAGTCTCCACTTCTCCAACTACATGTAGTATTGTCATTTCAGCTTAATGCGGTTTCAATAAATCGATAGTTGTTTATACTATTATTGTGCTTTCAATCTTATCCCTTAATAGCAGTATTTTATATCAACTGAATTTATTGTACACAATTATGATAAGTAATAAAATCTGCTAATCTTTCTCAAAAATAAATTTACACTTAACCTTGGAGGAAACAAAAATGAAATGTTACTAAAAGATGTTGATGCATTTATGGAAATCATGGAAAGAATAATTACCATCAGGTTGTCTATAAGAATGATACACCTGGATATCTGTGATGGCATGCCATGAGTTAATCAGTGAGAGTTTGTCTGCTCCCGAGGTTTTATGGGCACGGCTGAGTGACTTGGTTTTCCCATCAGTCCAGTAGATGTAGTCTTCAAACAATGTTAGTGCAATCACCCCTGGAATATCTTGATTAGGGACTGTAATAGGAGATGGTAAGATTAATGTTCAGTCTTGGAAGACTGCCATTTAAAATATTCAATACTACATGGGCTGACAGATACAACTGCTACAGAACTTCATGTGAATAATTGCTGTGACAACCTGTCAAGCTGGCAAGGTTCTTTATTACCCCTTAAGAGAATGCAGGATCTGGCTCAGGAGTTTGCTTTGCTCAGATTTAGCTTGGTTCAACCACTGGGAAGAAAATAAATGCAATCCTGCTCACAAATAATGGCTGCTCCACCAGAAACAAATAACAGTCAACATTTAAAAAATTGATGTATATATCCAGTTGTTCCTAACTTAAATTCTTAAATCTGTAGGTCATTGTACTACTTTCTTTCACTTTTAAATTGATTAAAGCATATATCCAGGATGAAATTTCTAGATAGAGTGACTATAAGACTATATAAACCATTTTAGTCACTGAGATTTTATGAATATTTTTACTTGCAAAATGAAATGGGAAAGGGGTGGAGAAAAATAATTGTGAAAGATAAAATGTATTATGCAGATTTAATAGCCATAAAGCAGTTTGCAGATTAAAATTGTTTTATAATTATGCCTTCATTTTAGAACTGATGTAAACAGTAGATTGAACATCACAGATGTGAATTTTTCATTCAAAAGATTTTAGGGTCCTATATAATAAATGTATTCGGTAGTTTAGTGTTAAAAAAATTTAAAGCATGATAGAGTCATTTTTTTTGAAATAAAAACATTCATAAGTAAAAAAAAATCCATATTTTGCACAAACGTTCCAATACATTTCTTTGTATTAATATTAAGATCAAATTTTAGAAACTGAGAAAATGTTTATTAATGAAAAAAAGTGCCATAAGTCAAGTAATGTGTACATTTTTATAAGTTAGATTTTAACAAGTGAGAATTAATGTTTGACATATTCTTCATTCAGTAGTAACTAAAAATATCAAAATTTAAAATATGAATTTTTCTTTCTAGGGAAGTTTACAGCCTTATTTTTTAAATGCTGAGTTAATTTATATTGTTATCTAAAAGTAGAAATTTTAAATCTACTGATTTGTTACTTTTATTCCAATGTGCCAAGTGTAATCAGAGAACTCACTATGACTCAGAGAAAATAGAAATAAAAGAGACACAATGAGACTTCTCCGAAAAGGTAACAGTTTATTACATTGATTACTATCAGTATGTAGGATCTGGCCAGAAATCCATCACAGTACAGATACTAGGCATATGAAGAATGTAGAATTCAATGAAAATCCAGATATACACACTTTTCATGCAAACATTCAGACTGAATTATCTGTGTATTCTTATAGACATGGAGCCCATTGCTAAAATGATAAGTGGAATTGGATAGAAAAATGAAAAATAGCACACTACTAAAATGAATCATGTCTGAGTTAATTATACAAATTATTTTCACTTTCCCCTTTGGCTGTATAAATTCATTTTAGAAAGATAAAACAAATGTGGCCAAATGTAAACAACTGGGTGAATTTTGGTGATGGTGATCATTATAACAATCTTTCAACTTATTTGTATGTATGGAAATTTTCAAAATAAAATTAAAATTTCTAGAAAAAGTTGAAAGTCTTAAAAGCATTCGATTTGGATTTTCTTAGATGCAAAAGATGTAATTATATCATTAAATATGGACTTAAAAAGTTAATCATTACTATAAAAATCTTGGCCCACCAGAGAGTCAATTAACTTCTTTACAAAAAGTGAAGTCATAAAAATTTATCTATTAGCATCTCAAAAGTAGCATAGTCTTTTTAACTATTTAACTATAACAAACTTTAGCTGACATTTATTAAGCACTTGGGTGCAAAGAAGTAGGCCAGTGGTTTTCAGTGGGTAGAGGAAGCAATTCTGTTCCTACAACAAAGAATTATCATGCCCAAGTATCAATAGTTCTGAGGGTGAGAAACTCTTCAGTAGGATATACACTTTATATACTTTACTTTATCTAATACTCACAACTGTACTGTGTGATAGTAGACATTTTGCAGATGAGAAACCTAAGATCTGGAAAATTTAAATAACTTGACCAAAGAGGAGAAGAAAAAAAAGTAGTAAATAAAGATATTGGCGTTCGAATAAATAAGATTCTCTGGCTGCCAGACTAATTGGGTAAAGTATGGTTATAGACCAAATTGTGTCCCTGAAAAATTCATATATTGAAGTCCTTATTTGGGCACAGGTCCTTATGTTAAGGAAGTAACTAATGTTAAATGAGATCATAAGAGAGGGATCCTAACCCAATATGATTGGTATCTTTATAAGATAGAGACACCCAAGGTTTGTACATACAGGGAAAAGGCCATGTGAGGACACGGCAAGAGGACAGCCATCTATAAGCCGAGCAGAGAGGCCTCAGGAGAAAACGAGCCTGTTGACACCTATATCTTGGACTTTGGCCTCCAGAATTGTGAGAAGTTGGATTTCTGTTGTTTAAGCCTCCCAGTTTGTGGTACTTTGTTATGGTAGCCTTAGCAAACTAAAACAAGTATATAAGCCTATAGGACTAATTTCATAAGCTCTGTGTGACAATAATTTTATTTAATTACTTGATTGCAATTACATTGCACATGATTTTCAGACATGGGGCAATTTAAGTACTAGGCAAGTTTTCTACCTCTAAGCTTGCAGTGATCACTCATTAGAAACCTTGTTATCAAATAATCAATGTTAATTTATGGAGATTAGAAATTAAACTCTTATTTCAGAAGAAGGATGACATATAGGTAAATGTACAGAGCATGCAGAAGTGTCAGGTCAAAGTGAAGAAACTGAGTTCATTTGCCCCAAATGACCATCTGTTTAATTCTTAGTTTGATACTGGCAAAGAAGAACAGGACTATCAGTAATAGCTTAATAAGCCACTTTCAGGCCTGCTCATTTGGTAAACATGCTTATTTCTCAAAAAGCATCAGATGCAACCACTAGAGTATTTCTTCTAGAGAAAAAAGTAAAAACACCAACTTATGTTAACAATAAGAAATCTAGTCTCATATATCTAACATTGTACTGGCTCCAACAAGCTACTTTCTAAGACAGCGGTCCCCAAACTTTTTGGCAACAGGGACAAGTTCTCTTATGAGAATCTAATGCCTGATGACTTGAGGTGGAGCTGAGGCAGTTATGCTAGTCCTGAAGAACAGATGCAAATACAGATGAAGCTTGGTTAGCCCCACCGCCCGCTGCTCACTTCCTGCTGGGTGGCCCAGTTCCTAACAGGCCACATACTGGACAGGGGTGGGTCGCAGCCTGGGGGCACTTGCTCTAAGAGATAGTGACAAGTTCCCAACTATTGCTAATAAAAATTAAGCGAACAAAAAAAAGCAAAACAAAAATTTTAACTTGTCAGGATGCTTCCATTTCTTTAGTATCTAAATCTCTTCACAAGAGTTATTTGACGATCTGCTTAAATTTCTGTGAAAAAATTACTATATGTTAACTGCTAAATGATACTAATAAATAAATGAATGTGTATGTGGTTTTTTTTTCCATTAGCATACGAAGAATTCAACTCACATGAAAGTAAATGAGATGTTCTGAGCTAAAGCATAATATATTTTGGTACAAAAAATTTTCTTGATTCCAAATGAGAAAAATAAAATCTTTTGTTTTCTATTTAGTTAATATATTTCTGCCTTATAGGTATATATGCATGCATGTACAAAAGCATGCATATATTAGGTATGTGTATACGTAACATATGTGTAATATATATCATATAGATAATATATGTATATATTATATAATATATACATATATAATGTTTTATATATCTATATGGGATGTGTTATATGTGTGCATATATCTATATGTAAACAGAGCAACAAGAAAGATGTCTTGCAATGTAATTTGGAAGTTAGTGGAGCTGAAAAAATATAAACATGAGATGTGATGGTACGAAAGAAATATTTAACAAACTTACTAATAATGAGATATTTTTATGAAAAAAATAATCTATGTGTTCTCAAAATGATAATGACTATTCTTTTTAAGAGAAAAATAATATGACCACTTATAGTATTTAGGACTGGCTTTGCTTAATTAAAAGAGAAATGTGAAAAATAATTTTTAGAAACCTTTTATTTACAGGTATTCAGTAGACACACAAAAAGACAGAAGAAACAGAAGTATTGTGTGGGCTGCAGTTTAACAGGTATTTATTATATATCTGAAGCCTCTTTTAAAGCTGATTTCTGTCATTAGACTTTTATTCTGTATAACATTATTTATTGTACTGTTTCTTGATTTCCACTCAAGCACTAAGCTCCCAATTATTATTCTGTAGCCTATATCTATCAGAAGAGAGGAGTCAGGTCTGGCAAAAAATAAATCAAAGAAAAACCCCTTGTAGAGTTTTTCCCTTTTAGTTAAGTTAGATGCTATCCTGCTAAGGTTCCTAGTAATTATGATAAATAGAAAAGGTAGAAATCCAGAATGTGCTTTAGGCTTAACTGTTGCTTCACAGCCAGAGATACTCCATTACAATACTCTTGGTTATTCATTTTTTGGGATAGCATTTATCATGCTAAACAGTATTTTCCTGAATAACCCATTCTAATTTTACATTTCAGACTAATCTAGTTTAAATACTTAAGAACGAAATGCGCCAACAGCACAGAATTTTTTCTTCATGTTTTGGTTTGTTAAAAATATCATAACTGTGTTTAGGATTAACATTGAAGTAATGGCAGATTCAAGATGGCATTGACCAATGATTAGTACTTACATAGAAATTTTAATATTGATGCTGCATTTTTTTCTTATTTCTCCTCCAAGATTTACTTTACTATTTTACTTTGCTAAAATAACTGTTATTTAAAATATTATAATATATGTAACAATTCCTATAATTTATTATTGAAAAATACTATAAAGGTTTAAGCTATATATATAATAAGAGATTGAATCACATTAAATTAAAGGTTTAAGCTATATATATATAA